>NC_080672.1:268438708-268536208 GCF_030247195.1 Topomyia yanbarensis | reverse complement strand
AGCTAGTTCTGTCGAATAAGAGCATCCAATATTACGTCGAAAAATATTAAATTATAAATTAAATGTAACGCGTGCTTCAACTATAAACCAAAAACTATAAATATCCGTAGAACAATATCAGAGAATTGAGAAGTGTTTGCTGCTAAGACTAAGAGATTGATTTTTTTTTATTGCGGATATAGAGGTTGTAATTTTTTATTACGATTATAGAGGTTTTGACTTTAGGGTGTCTAACCCTATATGCGGGGTCCGAAATCGAACACAGGTGATCTGAGTACAAGGCAATCAAGCAAATATAAGAACACTAGCTCTTTTGACTTTAATCAATCTTGCACTATGCTATATTTACCCCTAAAGAGAAAAAATTGAGAGAAAACCATTTTTTCTCCACTAAGGAATAAATTGGGCAAAACCACATTTGCGCATTAAGAACACAAAACCAATAACTAAAATAGTTATGGAATTTGCGTTTCATATTCATCTCATCAGAATCCGACACTACCATAGTGACAGAACAAAGTTAGCGCTGAATTGACACTAGCTCTAAAAACAAAACGGAGATACAATATGTGTTCCCAAGCCTAGAAAAATTTAAGTGAAAATCAATTAATGTCGGACAGGCTTGTTATTTGCTCACACAATGTGCACAAAGAGCGAAATACACCGATGAAAAATAGAGCAGCACAAAACCACTGCGATGTGCAGAACGACCGCACAAAGAGAAATTTGAAAACAAAAAAGAGAAAGACTGTGCACCAAGAGCTGCACAATTTCGCGCAAAGAGTCACCTTGAAGAGCCAATTTTTTGTACCTCCCCTCACTGGCAAGCAGGCAGGAAGGCGAATAAAACTACAATTCAGATAAAGATTGATCGGAAGAACGTTTTTAAAATGTTTTTTTGTTGCCTTCTCTGCTCCCGTGCGCGTGGGACCAAGATTCGCACTAATGCTACGTTCACACTACGAGTTAAAACGTGTTCTAACGCTATCTTGATGACGTTTTTCTTGTTTCCAATCAATGAATCATGTTGTAACTCTGTAGTGTGAACATCGTATAAAGAGCCTCTTTATTTCTACTCTTTGAGGTGTGCAGCCATGGAGTAGAATGCACGTATGGGAGCAACGCACATCGGAGTGAAGAGTTTTATTGTGAAAGAGAAGAGCGGTGGTTCGCATGAAAAGTGCTATGAGCGTTTTTCATACTTCTCTTTATTTGCTCTGAGGTGCATTACATCCCTGGTGTAAGATACTGATGAGACAAAGTCGAAACGCAAAACCCGTAACAAATGAAACCAATCTTGCAAAACCCGTTACATATTTGTATCCCGTGTGCCTTTTTGAAGAACAAAGGAATACTTTCCTTTTATTATTGCCGTAGTGATCTATCGAGATAAGTGTGTCGCATAAGCAAGAAGTGGCACTTCGACCAAACACCGTGACTATTAACTTCCGGTGTTTTCGCGTAAGACCAAGCATTCGTGCTGTGGAACAGTTGCTGTAGATGGAAATGGAGCCTGGAATTTCCAAAGTCACCTTCATCCAGTTCAACCATATCAGTCATTCAGTGCTGATAAGTGATTTTGAAACTTAAGATTGCGACTTCCGGCTGAGCAATATTCTCGATAACCCCACATCAAATTGCATAACGGAAAAAACGCTGTGTAAAATTAACTAGTGGCCCGATCTATTTCAAACTTTCAAACCATAAAAAATGGGTAATTTTTTCATTCAACTTCAATACAATAACCGTACACTCGCACCTTACGCTTATCTCCACTCATTAGATTCTGTACAACTTCTTCTGTACGGATACCCACTTTTTCTACATGTCTCCCTCAGATTCTTGGGATGCTCCCGTAGTGCTTGCTTCATAATTGCCCAGTATTTTTTGATGGTTCCTGTTCGTGGGGAGGAGGGGGTTGATATCCTTGGGCACGAAAGTGACCCCGTTGGCTTCCTACCACTCCAGGACAACATTTGAATAGTGGCATGAAGCTAGATCCGGCGCCAAGATGTTGCTTCAACAGAGAAAGCAGACGCTTCTGTAGACACTCCTTGAGGTACATCTCCCCGTTTATAGTCCGTTTAAAGTTTATAGTCACGAACGGCGCACTTCGTTTGCCACATGAGCAGATCGCTTGCCAAATTATGTATTTATTGGCAAACTTTGAAAGTTTCAGCTTCCTTACTACCTCCGGAACAACAAAATTGATCTGGGTGGTGAAGAACAGTAGCCCCGAAAGCTGCCGGAAGTGCGCCTTTACGTAAGTCTCATCTATGATGAGAAAATCAGGCTTCGTCAGCATCTGGGTGTACAATTTCCGGGCCCGTGACTTTCCACCATATTTTGCCATGCGTCACGATTTGGAGCCTTCTGCACTTTGTACGTATGCAGTCGCTCCCAGTCCTTGGTTCACTGAATGAAAGACTTGGACAGATTAAATCCCTAGTAACAATTGTGGTTTTATAATAGTTTTATAGCCACTGATAAAACTTAGATTGTGCTTGTAGCGTGCTATAAATCTTCAATTGTTACTTGGAATTTTTTGGCCACATCCCCGACCAAAGCATTGGGATTTCGCTTAAACGCCTTCACTACATTCTAACCGCAATTCTTCTTCCGTTCGATGCTCATAGTTTGATAGTAACGTATAATCACACGACTCGCCATTGACTGCACGATTCTGAGCTGTTTTCCGATGTCCCGATGAGAGAGTTGAGAATTTCCAGGCGTTGGGCCAAAAACGATTCACGACGTTGCTTTTCGGGTAACGCCATTTTTTCCAATTTTCGAAAGACTGACAGCGATAAAAATACAGTGTAAACAAAAAAGTAAACGCAATTTTGTTTTTTGTTGAATTTACTGAGCTTATGGACAGCAAACCGATCGATAATCTACCCAGTAGAACAATTTTGTTACGGAACTCCCTGCGAAGCACTAAATATTAGGATTTGATCATCATAATATAGCGCATCACACAAATATTCTGCATTACGGCGAATAAAATTTTCGAACGAATGTGGTTCGATAGAATCTGACATTCCTTTGATTTTGCTGTCGTTATTGAGAATGAACATTCGTTCGATAAAAGTTATCTGTTATAATGCAGAATAACTCTGAATAAAAAAAAAAATAACAAGTACAACAGTATATGAGCGACAAAAATTCAGATTGCCTTCTTCTTACTACACCGTCAGCATTTTAGAGTCCACATATTTCTCGTTCGGTCAGCAAGCAACGGATGGTGCAAAAAGGACATGAGGGTCTTATACATAACCTTCCACTATTTGATTAGGTTTCTTAGGCGCACCGTACTGACGACTCTGCCTGAAATTAGCGGAGAAATTTTGTTTCCGAAAGATATTCTGAAAATCAGTTTTTGCTATATTTATCTAAGTTAATGTAATAATTGTGTGATTCCGTTTAGTACAATAAAAGTTACTAACGTTCCAAAACTCTCCACCTGTTTCTGCCGAAATTTAAAAAAGGTCCCTATATTGAAAGGTTAGTCGTAGCCACGATAAACACAATTTGATATACCAACTTTGAGTGATTAATCTCACTAGAGGCGATTAAAGGAATGTATCTTTCGAAAATAAGTATTTAGAGAATGAACCTATTCGGTCAAAAGTCGTTGGTAAAATTGTTTTAAGTGGTACTATGAACAACATTGTTGAAGGTACCCAATCCTCACGTGTTCAAGGTAGTTGTTTGTATAAGAAGAACTGGTTTTTGGAAACAAAGTTACGATCAATACATAGAGCTTAGATATCTTCTACAAAGCTGTTTGTAATAAAATTCTGAACGATGATTTCACACGTCACCACAGCTAAGATGGTGAAATTCACAAGTCGCAAAGGTTTGCGTTGAAATGATGTTATTATTGAAATAATGTTTGTAGTTGAAATAATGCTATATTTATCTTCAATACTGTCCGATAGCCTCCAATAATCCCGAGATAGAGATAATTTAATTTTTAAGTGGTTTTGAAATGGTTGCTATGAGAAGAACTGCTAACTTCTTGAAAGTCAAAAGTAAAAAAGTCAAGTAGTGGCTTACCGTGTACCATTCATACCATTTTCGGGTGGTGTGCAGGTTCATTTGAATACAATTCATAATGGAATTTGAAATCAGACAGTTATATGAATTCGAATGTCTGTTTGGGCAATTTGCACATTATTATTATTATTTTTGGTGACATTGTAGATTGATTAAATTTCACATTGCCGGTTGCTTTCATTCACATTCATTTTGGAATACCGTGTGAAACCAGATTATAATGAACTCAGAAATGGAAATGGTTAAGAACAGTAATTTTGATCCCACTCAACCTACGAAAACAAGATGTAAACTGTGAGTATTGAAACCGCAATTTACGTATTAAATCGATCCCAACAATATTTGATTATTTGAACAGATATTCAGCTGCAATATTTCCTTCCTTTCAAACAGACGAGTCACTCCAGCTGGCATAAATCATAAGATACCCTCATCTCTGTGTATGTGTTTGCCTACCGTTTCAAACTACCATGCTCAAACACTCTCAAGGTTTTCGAAAAAACCGTGCTCATCCGTTACGACGGCAATGTTAAGTTGAAACCGAAGCATTCTTTCGTTCGAGCCTGTCATCGCCGACCGTTGATTGATCATCGCTGATAAACCTCTCCGAGTGTGATATTCTCCTGTACCATCCCCGTCTACACGCGGAAGGAGATGACAAATTAACTCCCGGGGAACAAAAAAAAAAGCTACAAACGACTCGGGAAAAGCGCTGAAGGGCTTCAATGGAGTTCTGCAGACTCCCGGCGTAGTCTAATTTAAATATTTGCTTAGAGATTAATTATTTTATAATCTCGGACGGCTCAGCTGGTTCATTCAGTATCTTCCTGTGCAAGTAAATGTTCACACAACCCCGTCACGAACAGCGTGCGGTACAGCCTGGCCAAGGTGGTGCTCAGTGTGCCGGAAAATCGCGTTTTACACGGTCGCTTTGGCGCGTAAGCATCCGTAACCGAGCTGGAGCGTTTGCGAGGAAAAATTACCCCTTGGAAGGCAGCGTATAAAAGTAAGAGGGGATACAAAGATATAATCAGCGATCTTTGCAAAGATTTCGCACTCCGTGTGCACGCTTAAAGTCGGTTAACAACCTGCGCGCGCGCTTTTCACCGGACAGCGGCGACGGCGCACCTTGGTCTGAGAGCTGCGCAGTCGTCGTTGTTGGCTGGTTGGAGTATGCGTCAAAATAAAGAGAGCCAACTCCGTCTGGGGGTGGCTTGCGCGGAGGAGAATGTGTTGTGTGGTGGTATAAACAGTGTGATAAAAGTCAAAGACTCTTGTACAGAAACGCCAACGACGAAAGTGCAGAGTGACAGAGGGAAGAAGAAAAAAAATAACACACAACACATTGCGGATCCCGTGTCCACGACTTTGCCGGACTCGACCAGACAACGGCCTCCGCGATCCGGACCCACGCCGGAGAGCGAGACGACGAGAGAAAATAATTATTATAAATAAGTAAACTGACTAATAGCTAAAAGATATAGATACATTACAAACAAGGCATTTTCAGATATAAATCTTAATTAAAATTGCACTGTGTTTTCTATATTTACAGTTAGAAGATAGCTTTCTTTCCTTCTGTGTCTCTGATGATTTTTTTTCCTCGGTACACCCTTTCTCCCTTCACCCCGACCATCCGACTATTTGTTCGTTCGGTTCCGGCAGGCATTTCTCCCCCGGACTGTTTTGAAAAATGTGTCTCTTGTAATATTTTTATGTTTTATTAGCTAAACGGTTGCGCTGCAGCCGCGAAGCGGTGCAACACGCATGTACTGTGAAAAGCTTTCGCTTTGCTGCCTTTGCGTGGTACATTGTTCCCATCATGTGCCACACGATTGGAACAGAGTTTTTCACTAACGCCTCCGGGTAGCGCTACCGAACTGACATTCCTTGCTATGAATAGCTGAGAGAAAGTAAACACTCACTCTGACTGGTGTGCCCGCAGGATCGGCATCAGCGCGGCGGGACCAAACAAACAATCAACCCATCCGTCGATTGAATGGCGTGGAATTTAAATATTTTTATTGTGAAAATGAATAATTACTGCTCCTATTTCGGGGCCTCCCTGTTTTGTGTCTTGTCTGCTTCTTTTAAGCGATTTGAAAAGAGCGATGATGAGCGTCGCAAATCATCGTTCGTCGAGGATCTAAGAAGAGAATGAAAGAGACGGGAAGCTGCGCCGGAACAAAAACAGATCCTTAACTGGTACCGAACGTTTTTACTTGGCTGCGAACAGTCACTCGCTAGGATGCACGATGTTTGTTTTAGGGCATCTGCTCAGCACTCCACGCAACGTACGGAGGTACATAGTTTGAGAAAAATCGTTATATGCAAATTTTGCTTCTGCACAATGTCTAACGTGGCAAAGAAACGGAACATGGGAAAGGGTTACGATTAGCTGCAGGCCTGGGGATGATGCTTCCGATGAACTTCGTCGGAGAAAATAATGATAAATGATGAGCTTTGGGTAGAAGCAACAAAGAAGCGAACAGAAAGGATGCTGAAATTGGAACTGTATCGCTTTGATTGCTGTTTGGTACTTTGTCAGAGTCTTGATTGAGAGCTGTACTGGTATGAAAGGCGGGAAGGTTCCGATTGGTGGTGCTGGTAGGCGATGGTCGGTTGATTTGTAAGGATTTGTATGAGTTTGTGTTACAGCTACAGGGCTTCTGGTACTTTTCCCATTTGTTAACAAAATGTAGATTGAAAAGCATTTTGAATTTAAAAAGCTTAAGGAAAATCGATCTTCTAATTCATTCTACACAGAAAAAAATATTTTGTGATTTTAAATTTATTTTCATGCACATATTTGGAGCATGAATATAAATGTAAAATTAAGTTCCACCACAAATACACACAACTTGTCATGCTTTCTTCAACGAATGTTATTATAATTTTACTCGTTGATTGAAAATTACAGTTTCATTAAGGTTGGACAGAGAATGCGCAAAATTCGCAAACGAAAAAAAACAGTTTTTTTCCACACCATATGTCAGATCTTCATAAAAATCAATCAGCGTATGTAGAATGTTGTTACAGTACTGCTGATTGATTTTTATGAAGATCTATCATACGGTGTGGAAAAAAAATGCTTTTTTCGTTTGCGAAATTTATTCTTTCTCTGTCCAACCTTAAATAGCAAACCAATGCACTTTAATGTATTCTTAATCCAATGTTGCTGTAAAATAAATAATATCACACGAACGAAGATGTAAAATCACATGCTTTATGATGTTCCCATTGAGTGCTTCGAATTCAACTTAATTTTCAAATATGTTTACATTCGAATCGATTTACATGTCGATTAAATTTCATTATTTTTTGGTGTGTAGGCTTGAAAGTCACTGTAAATTCCTGTGGGCTGATAAGTCCTTTTCATCATGTTGAAACCAAAATCATACCTATTTAGATCGGTGTGTTTGAACAGCTTCGAATGTTCGAATAAATTTGTTTAGCAGTTTTGCGATAATACTTATACACAGAAAAATATTTGTTTACGAACATCGTTTCGATTTACCTAATTTGAATGTTTCATGAATAAACAACCAAAATATTTTTTAAATTTCACATATAATTTCAAGTATCACGGTCCTGACATCGATTACGGCTACTTTAAGTATTCATAAGCTTAAGTCAGGTTAATGGGCTGGAAATTTTTAGACCTAATGGTCGTTTGTACGAATGAGTCAATTAGCCGAATGCCATTTGCCTGAAAGGATGCATGACCGAGAGAATGTTAACAGGAACGCTATCGAAGAAATGTTTGGCCAAATAAACATGTACACAACTATATTAATTGGCCCAATAGTTCGTTGGGATAATAGTGAGTAGTATATATGCAATTTGCACAATAGGGATCTTTAATTTGGAATAATTGGATCAGTTTTTCAAATGTGTTGATAGTGGGTGTTCCTACGAGTACACTCTTATTATTTTTAAACTTTAATTATTCTTTTCAGACTATTAAATTAAAAAGACTAAATTAAATTCAACCAGCAAACTGACAGTTGTCCTACTAAATGACGAATCTTCAAATATCTCGCTCGCCTTATTGTTAACCGGGACGGCACCCCGCACAGAATTATCTGGTACTTTTGCAATCCGCTAGCAGCTTGAAATCTAAAGTTTCAACCTCTATAGGTCGTGCAAGTCGCATGGGTTTTGATGTGTTATTGTCCTGAAAGGAAACAAACTAAAAATGTTTTTTCAATAGTTTCGGGCTTAGAAATAGAAAAATGATTGAGATACTCCACACAAAAAAATAATGAAAAATGGTTGAATAAAGCACGACAAGTCGTGTGTATTTGTGGTGGAACTTAATTTTACATTTATATTCATGCTCCAAATATGTGCATGAAAATAAACTTAAAATTACAAAATATTTTTTTCTGTGTAACTCACAGTACTGATCTGCATCAGAAAATGCCATACCACTAGAAAAACTAGAACTTGGCCGCATTAAGCCAGCACAAATCTTTTTTGGTTCTATTGAGGGTCACAAACAACTGTATAACATTTGGGGTCGATTGGTTATGATCCGGCATAGCGCACTACGTTTGAAATTCGTACGTAAATTTGTATTGCAAAACCTATTTTTGTCTTTATCATATGGAAAGGTTATGCAATCACTCTGAAAAACGTCAACGTAATCCCGGCCCAGAGGGCCGAGTGTCATATCCCATTCGACGCAGTTCGTCGAAATCGGAAAAAGTCTGAATGTGTGTGTGTATGTATGTGCGTATGTGTCAAATAATGTCACTCATTTTTCTCAGAGATGGCTGGACCGATTTGCCCAAACTAAGTTTCAAATGAAAGGTGCAACCTTCCCATCGGCTGCTATTGAATTTTGGATCGATCGGAATTCTGGTTCCGGAATTACGGGTTTTATGAGTGCGGACACACAGAAATTTCTCATATAAACTATTGAGTTTATATGAGAAATTTCTGTGTGGCCGCACTCTTAAACCCGTAATTCCGGAACCAGAATTCCGATCGATCCAAAATTCAATAGCAGCCGAAATATTAAAAATAGAATTTTTATTTTTGATGCTAAATGTCTTCAAGGTGCATGAAACGTCGAGATTTGATGCAAACTCGAAAAAAAAATTGACGACTATTCACTTTTTTGGATTTTGGCACATTTTTGCCTTTCTCATATAGAAAGGTTATGCAATTACTCTGAAAAACGTCAACCTAATCCCGGCCAATTTTTTTAACTCGCATAAGGTTTCTGGATTTTAACATTTAAACCACCACTATATCACAAAGCATACCAATTTAAGCTGGGGAGTCGTTCGTTCATAGGACTTTCGTCCTCCTCACATACCCACTCCGCATGACAAAATGAGTTAGCAAGCAGATAACATTGATCTAATGCTGATTAGGCTAATGAAGTACGATATTTTTTTGTTTCAAGTGTTTCACCGTCGACACGTAGCTCATCAAGTTCGTGGCTAGCAAGCCATTGTGTATAAGTGCAAAGTGTACTAAGAATGTAATGGACATTTCCACAACTATGTTGAACATAAAAAGCCTCCGTGCCATAGTTTAGAGAAATGAGAAAGGCACAATTACACCACTAGGTGGATTAAAACAGGTTTTTTCATTTTCTTTTCTAGAGAACCCAGATTAACCTGAAGAATGCAATCTATAATATATATGCAATACATATATATTATAGATTATCCAGGATATGCCTAATAAATTTGCCGAGAGAAGTATGGTGCAAAGGTGTGCCTGAAAAATGTAACAGCTTTTCAAAGTTCGATGGTTTGAATTGAAAGCAAAATCTCAGTTTTTTTTCTGACAACACTGCCAATCAACCAATGGAAAGTAGAATTTATAATGAAATGACACCGTAGTTTTTTGTTTTGTTTTGCTGAACTTGTACGTTCTGATTAATTATTTAAAAGCGTCTTTCCAATTTCATAGACGTACTACGAAGCTATTTCAGATTCAAATCTACCAATGACACACCGGTAGTGTTGTTAAAATAAATTATTTTTACCGCTTAAATCGAGCCGTCGAACTTTGAACAGCTATAACTTTGTTCAGAGAAATTCCAGCACCATACTTCCTTCGGTAAAGTTATTAGGCAAATTTTGAAATGTAGATCTGCTTAATTGGTTGAATATTGTAGGAAAAACTGTGATCTCCAAAATTGAAAATGTTAAAAAGTCGATTTTTCCATACAAATTCCTATGGAAATTTCAATGCACAATATGCTAGGCCGAGTCATAAATAATCAACCCAATATTTTGCACCCTTTTTTGGGACTCCAAATGGAGCCTAAATAAATAACTCTAGTAGAGACTGTGATTTCGAATATTTAAGTTATTAGAATTGCCTCACACATCGACGTTTGAATTGCTATTAAAAAACTAATCCCCATTTACTGGTCATAAAATTTAGAGTATATGTATTTCAATACATGAGAAGTCTGGAAAAACAGCAAAAACGAGTGTTCAATGAAAAATGAGATTTTTTTCAGTCAAGTAGTTAAAAATAAAAAAAACGGATTCAGTATTTTTTATTAAAAACATAATGTTTATTCTTCCAAAAACGTCAATGAATATTGGAGAAGGGGCCCTGGTCAGCTGTACGACGAAACTTAGTCGCGCTGCTCTCACAAGAGCGCTGGACGGCACTGACGTCCATCTTCCGGATACAATACCCAGTGGCGGATCCAGGGGGAGGGTCTTGGGGGTCCGGACCCCCTCCGAAATTGTTTTATTTGTTGAGAAATTTTAAATGAGTTTAAATTTTATATTATTTTCAAACTCTAAATCATTCCAAAAAAAAATTGACCAGCAAAACTGATATCCATTAAATAAGATTATTACATATTACAAATTGTACAATTTTCATTTTAAAATCGAAAATTCGGACCCCTCCCGAAATTTTTTTCTGGATCCGCCCCTGACAATACCGGATCCTGGTGGTCAACTGCTTCGTATCCTTGGCCCGCCAGATATTTTTGTACACTAGGGCACTGAAGGAGCCGAAAAAATCCTCAATGGGACGCCACGGGGGCAAGTTGGTCGGGTTCCTTTCTTTCGGCACGAACGGTATCCTTTTCTGCTTAAGATTCTACTGCGTCTTCCTGACGTAATGGGAAGACGCCTTGTCCGGCCAGAAGACGTACATCCCATCCGCATGATGCTCCTTTAAGAACGGCAGAAGAGTTTTCTCAAGATACTCCTCCTGGTACACTTGTTGATTGATGACAAGACCGATCGGCTTGAACCATGGTTTTGAACTCCTTCTGTCCGTTATGGCGATGTACAGCATAACTTTTTTTTTTAATTTATGCTTAAACTTACATTTTACTTCGGGGGGTGTGGCCGATTTGTCGCTGGAATAGTATCTGTCATTTCCTGGAATGTGGGTATTCGAGAGCGGAAAGTAACTTTCGTCGTTCAGCACGAACGACGTCCCGCGGTAGTTCTTCGTCACCCATCGGTACTGCGATTTCACGAACGCTATCTGCTCGTCCGTGTACTCGGGGGACCGGGTCTTCTTCCGACAGATCATGTCCTCCATCTTGAGGGTTCAGTGAATCAAGGTATGGGAGCAATTATATTTTCGGCCGGCGTCACGTAAACTCGTTCCATCCTTGTTGTCGAACAGCTTTTCCAACGCTTCCTCCTTCTTCTTCGTCATTATTTTCGCCGGATGACTGCTACCAGCCTTCCGCTCCACGCTCAGGGATGCCAGGATCCGGTAAACTGTGCTCACGTGCACGGAAACGGACTTTTGTGTTAGGTTTAATTTGGAAGGAACAGTCGGTTCGCCCGTTTCGGACATGATTAAGGGGTACGGCAAACAATCAAAGACTCGTGAGAAATCATTCTTTGAAATTTTAGAACTATTTTTTTTTTTGAAAAACGCCTTTCTGGCGCTAACAGCTATTAAATCGGGCGCTACCGTCGGGTGGCCCCATATATCATCTATCTTTTGAGATTAGCACCTTACCTCCTGTACCATCCCATGTAGAATTATCTCATTGTAAGACTTTTTACCAGACTATTTAACCCTAGAACGTTACACTTGCGTTTTCCACCTTAGAACGATGCACTGGAGTAAAAATGTATCCCACGCGTTTGATCGCAATTTTCGCAGGTAAAATTGCAAACAGAGGAAATGTATGATACATCATTTTCTTCGTTTTTAATTGCGAAAAAACTGTGTATGTGAAAGTACGGAATTTATTGAATCAATGATACATAAATTGATTTGAACAAAATAAAAATTTAATAAATCGCGGTTTTGACTTTTTTCATAAACATTACTATAACTTGGCGAATTTTCAACCGATTTGAAAAAAATCAAATGATTCTTAATGTTGAAAGAATGGTCTTTAAACGTTATAAAATGGGATTTCGATATTTTTAGAAAAGGGACCATCTATAAATGATGTAGCATTTTTGAGTGATTTTAACACCCCCCTCTCCCATCGTAGCATTTCGTCACAAACCTCTACATACCCCCTGGTAATTACGCAGCTTGACGGTAACCCTGCTCCCCTTGTCATAGCAAAAAAATTTAAAAATTCTATTCTATTCCCCTTTAAAAAAGCATGACCCCCTACCCCCTGTCGTCACACATCATCACAAAATGCAAAACTCCCCCCTCCTCCATATAATGCTACGTCATTTATGGACGATCCCAAAGTGCAATTATTTGGAAGAGTGAAAGTTTAAAAATCGGGTTTTGGAAAATACCACGAAATGGGGTGGAAATCGAAATGAAAAAATATTTATGGCCAGTAATACATTGGTAACACGCAACATTACTTTTGCAGCAGTAATTGTGCGCAAATTATACCTGCGAGCCATTGCTTTGAAAAACTATAAAATAAACAATACAACAATAAAAATCAGCAAAAATGAGAACGATTTTTTGTTCCGCTTCAAAATTAATTTAAATTAATTGAATAAATGATTAAAAACGATTATATAATACTAATAGTTACTTATGTAGTAAAACAATCAGTATTTAAACTGATATTGCCACGAATCACATTTCCACTGACAGTACGAAACCTGACGAAACACTAACGGCAACCGTACACTGGGGTACAAATGTACACCACGCCAACTTTGACACCTGCTCCTACGAAGGCTATACCACCTTTTCCTACTCTTACTTATGAATTATGGTTAGGGTCCCAGGACGGAAAATGCCAAATTCTCGTCTTTACATGGCTCCAAAGAAGGCGTAGGGTACATTTGTACCCAGTGAAACGTTCTAGGGTTAAAAAATTCCGTGAACATGGTTGTTCATCTACTTGGTAATAATTTCACAACATATAGTCGAATCTGGGCCGGCGGTAAGGCACTGATCTCCTAAGCCACTGGTCATATGTTCAAGCCCCAGTCTGAATTCAAGAGGACCGTAGCAGCACCACACGGATGTTAAATGTTATGATTTCAGGAGTTGATTCAAGATTTCTGTGACTTCTCATCACGTTACCGTGACGTTTTATGTATGAGTTTTTTAGATTGTTCTGGAAGAGTAGTATGGTGTATGTTCGTGATTTCAGGATCTTAGTCACGATTTTCGTAATTTATGTGCATATGATATTTTATTCCTGAGCTTACTATCGAATTTGACACGTGAAGTAATGTCACTCATGTTCATGATATCAGCAGTTTAATCATGATATTCGTATTTTCTCTTCGAGTTATCATGATATATTATTTTTTAATTGTAATTGGCATATTTTACACGGGTTAACATGACAATATGAACTGGATCATAAAAGTCCACGGTATCTTGTTTTGAGAACTATATCACGAACACGATTTCTGACCCTATTATAAATTTTTGGTGCTCAGCGCAGTTTTCATCTTCTGTCCGGACACCACGAAGAACCTTATCAAATGATTAACGATGTTCGAGGTTCTAACAGTTTTTATATATCTACTGCTCGTACCTATTACCTATTATAGCAGCAAAACACAAAATGTGTAAAGTGTGTTGGAGTAAGTTCACGTGAAAAATTCATGACTATGTGCAAAGTTGAATAGAATGAATAAAAATGATTAGAGAGATCTTCTAAATACCACAAACACGCAAGATAGATCATGAAGAATGTACTATAAATCAAGAATCAATTCATGAATTCATGAGTAATAGTTTACGATTTGTGTAACTATTTCACGTGCATGAATGGTGAGTGGTGACTAATATGATAGGTATCATGAACTAGTTCACGTATATATCAAAAATATTTTATGATTTCGTGAACTATCTTACGAGCACGAATATTGAATCGTTACTAATAGAGTAGGAGTCATGAATAAGTTCGTCGATTAAAAGGATCCATGAATAATATTCTGAGTTTCGTGAAATAGTTCATTAGAAAATATCTATGTTTTGAGTTTACGTAATATAGTCGGATTCTGAATAATGGTCACAGATCTATGAACAAAAACACGAGTCTACCTTTGATTCACATACAGAAAATTAATTTGGTAATCATGAAAAACACAGAAATAAATATTTTCACTAATAAAATCATTATGCAGGCGTTGCTGAAGGGAAATTAAACGTAATTATAAATCTATACGATTATTGCCTGTTCAGCTAAACAATTTACTAAACGTAAAAAGGACAAAAAACAACTAAACAATTTACTAAACGTAAAAAGGACAAAAAACAACGGAAATAATTCGGTTCCTTTATATTTTACGGAGAAAGATAACAAACCAATTCGAAGAAATTGAGCTTGAAATAAGACAAGGTATACGAAAGAACAAACCGCCTTCAGGAAACGCATTCTAAAATTAAATTTATTATAATTCCACAACGTTGTCCCAAATGACATAATTCCGCACCGGAAATTGCACGCTCCGCACCAATTTGTCTCGGACGCCCCATCAGGAAGTGTAATAATTTTATCAGCATTATAAAGCCATTCGCCCTATGTCGGTGTTGACCTCTTCCCTGCTGCTGCTCCTGCACCCAGCCGTATGCATGCCATAGCTGGTATGGGCACACAGAACGCACCCAGGCCGTACGGGGTCCGTTCGGTCGTTGCTGAAATGTTTCAATTATCTTCTACCACGACCAGACCATGCTCGCTCGGGCAGGCCACGCTGGATGCACTTAATTACTACAACTCGTTATCGAGGTCTACACGATCGTTTCTTCCCCTCCCCTCCCCGTTCCAATCGGTGATATTCCCACCGTAGGTTGGTTTCTTGGCAGCACCATTAGCTCACCACTTGTTGTTGGCGTTGTTAATTTTGTGCTAACAGGAAGAATAAAACTCCCGTCCCCCGCATTCCCTCTCGCCGCACCTTATGATTGACCCTAAAAATGTGTTTATGATGATAGCAAAAATTATTAGTTCGTGACGCGGTCTAATCAATTAGCCACGCCGCCGCCGCCGTAGTAATTTCCCTTCTCAAACTGACTCACAACTCACACTAATCTATTTGTTTTCATTTTCCATTTCCTCACAGAGCGTCATCATGCTAATGTTCCGCGAGGAGAAAAGCCCCGAGGACGAAATCAAAGCCTGGCAGTTCTGGCACAGTAGGCAGCACTCGGTCAAACAGCGGATATTGGATGCAGGTGAGTGTCACTGACCTCGGTTTTAATTAGTCACTCAATTAGCTGGCATAGGTTGTTGGGCAGTCGGTGGCCGATCGGTACGATTCCAACGGACAAGATCAACTGTGAGCTTCTTTGCGGTAAATCATAATTTTATGCAAACGTGCACATCGATTGAGAAACAACAATTATTTAATTATATTTATAGACGATGGCACACGATTACCGCGTGTAGATTTATGATAAATGTAATTGTTTCGAACGGGTTTGTTGTCGCTGATGACAATCGCGCTAGGTGGTGGTGGCATAGCAGCATCGGCAGCAATGCACCACTTGGTCCCCCGGTGGGAGTCGGTAATTATATCCCAGCAGTGCCCCAGGTCCCAGGAGTAAAAGTCCATGGTAATCTGCAGACGGTATTGCCCGAAGCCATTAGAATTAAAGGGGATACGATCTAGGATAGCAAACGACTGATCATAACTATCAAATGGAACTTCATCGTATTACAGGGCATTCGCACAACAGCGGGGTTTATTAACGGTAGAGTTTCTTGAAATTATCGTTATATCTCATAGGTTCAGGTGCAATGGTGACTTTGTTGCTTCTTCTTTTCTACGAGGGTTGAGTAAAATGGGCAACATTGCAGGCAAGATTCTGATTACTGATTCAAAGTTCTGCTTGTTTCGGAATGCCACTCACTTATGGGGCACAGTAATTTGTAGCTCAACAGCACCGTTGCATAAATTGCTCACCGCAAGCAGGCTTGCTGGAGCATCACTCATGATGCAAAAATGAGGTGAGGTATCAATATTCTGAGGAGGACTTCACACACCTCTCCAATAGCAGAAAAAAAACTCTTCTCCCACTCAACAAGCAAACTCATCATCAGAGGTGATGACTTGTTCAATGATTAGAGGATGTTATGTGCATCACACAGGAGAGGCGACAGCGCAAAACTGATTGAAGATGGGTTGGAATCCCTCTTCCAAAATGCTGAGAGTGTGGAGCGCCAGAGTGATTGTTTCCCTCTCTTGTTTTAATGGAATTTTGTCTGCTGCGTAGGATGGGGATATAAGTATAATTTTCGTGGTGTAGATCAGTGCTTCGTGGAATATGGATATCATCATGTGGTGGGAATGTAAGAGGCTGGAGGACCCAGTTTTGACTCTACTGTGGCAAACGGCCTTGAGCACAGGTTTCAATTGAGCGAGGATTCAGTGGCCTAACTAAAATACTAACGATCAGACAACACTAAGCTCGGAAAATTTAAAATCAATCCTATTCGTCAAACTCAATAACACCATAATAGAAGATAAATATTTTGATTTTGAAATCTAATACAACATGAAATCGCTTCCAAGTAAAATGGGTGCAAAATATTCGATTCTATTCTAGCGTTCTTTCTCAATAAAATTTAAAAAAAAAATGTTTTTATCAAATAGTTTCGTTTTTATCTCTATTATATATTGTTTCGGCCGGTTAATTTCCAAGTAATGAAGTTTTAAAAAATAGTTGTTTGTGTTTATTTATTACTAAATGTCTAAGTAGAAAGTTTGTGCGGATTAATTTCCAATGGGCAATACATTTTTAAAATGAGATATTTATCGACAGCAATATTTAAAATTATATATAGTCGAAAATTTTATGCTATTCTGATTATCTTTCAACGCTAGGGTAATGAGCCTATTTTCGGCCTGTTTCTGTATCCGTTGATTAGAGCAGTTTTTCCCATCTTTGTTCAACGTATTGGATTAAAAGGTAAGGCAATAATTGGAACACTCGATTCGAGTTTTCGTTGCGCTTAAATACGAACATTTTACAGCTTTCATACCAATTCAATCAGATTCACAAATTTTGTTTTCGTACTCGAAACGCTTCTCCATAAATAGTTTAGTTATAGGTTTGTAAGAGGTTTACCTCTTTTCCCTATATTCGGAGCAGAAGACGAAGCTTCTTATTTTGATACTGATTTCACTAAATAATCCCCCTAGAAGAGAAATAATGTTTTAAACAGATTGATTGACATTTGTAAATTTTCATTGCAAAGTATTAAAAATTGGGTGAGTGGCATTGAATTTTCAGGAGGAAACTCGAAAAAATGCGGTACACACTAACTTAAAACCTCCTATACTAATCGTTTAGAAATTTCGCAGAGTTCTTTCTCACATCATTGCCCAGGTACCTACGGGAGTGCTTTACAACATTATTATTATTTTTTAAATAACATGTTAACCGATTTCTTAACGAATGTATTGCCTTCAAAGTGCAATGAAAAATTTGAAAAAATAAAGGCTGCTTTCATTACTCCTTATCATCTTCACTTATAGCAAAAAACATTTTCTGAGACCTTTGGCACCAAAACATTAGTTACATTGTCCAGACTTAGCCGATTTCTAGAAAGTTCTAAAGAGAACAATTGCACCTTTCCAAAGGTATGCTGTATTATTCTGTTATGCAAGAAATATTGTGCTAAATTGCGACAATAATAAGAAAATTGTCATGTTTTGCATTTTTTTCATGACAAATATGCAAATGGTTCAACATTCTTCCAAAGGCACTTTATGGTTCTAATAAGAATTCGGTAGAACATTTAATTCTGTTATAAATCAATTTGGGGGCATGCAACATTTTTCAAAACATTTTGTGTTACACTATAACCTATGCTAGTTCACTTGAAAAGTTAAAAAATCACTATAGCACCGTGAAATGAGTTATGATGAAGTTTTGGTAACAAATTCTTAATCCACCTGGACAGTGCGTAACGAATAAACGGTTTGCTTCAATAGAAACATGTGTGTCACGTTTTAGCTTAGCTATGGGTGCCATTAGGATTCGTCGCGGTGCGGATGTGGGCGGTAAATGGATAGTCCGCACCGCAACCGCTGAAAAAAATAATAATAAAACCGCACCGCTTACCGCAACCGCATTGCATTTACCGCACCGCACCGCGCGGTAATGCGGTAAAAATCATGTATTTTAAAAATTGTGCTGAAAAATTATTCATTTGTTTTGAGTAGCCATATATAGTAAAATGTTATTCTTATTTACACGAAAATTATCTTTGACGGACTCCTCAGAATGTAACTTTTATGAAAATATTCAACTTTGCAAGTTTTATTAAGAGGGGTCAGGGTTTTGGCGTGAAAAAACACTTTTTCTCGATTTTTTAAACTTTGAGTGAAGTGAACTGATCAAAACTTTTGTACATTATAGTGTATCATTTCAATAACATGCTGTAATTTTTCCATGCAAAAATATCGACAAGCGACTCGGTGACGAAGCTTTTTGTAGAACGTCTCTGAAAAAACATGATTTGCGGTGTTACCTGCCATTCAAAAACTACTTAACCGATTTCTTTCAAAGGGACCATCCATAAATGACGTAGCATTATATGGGGGAGGGGGGAGTTTTGTATTTTGTGATGATGTGTGACGACGGGGGTCATGTCATGCTACGTAGCTTTTTTTTAAAGGGGAATAGGGGTTGACCTGATGTCACGACAATCTTACCCGTTTCATCTAACTAACATCGTTTTTGATTTTTTTTAAATTTTTTACGGGGACAACGAGGGGGGTTAGGGTTACCGTCAAGCTACGTAATTATCAGGGGGGGGGTATATAGAATTTTGTGACGAAATGCTACGATGGGGGAGGGGGGTGTTAAAAATCACTCAAAAAATGCTACGTCATTTATGGATCATCCCAAACTTTGTATACAGATTCTATGTAAAAACCCCTACGATAAAGTTTCGAGATAAATTTTCAATTAAGACAAAAACTGTCCAAACTATGCAAAATTTGGCATCTGGGCTAACTTTGACTTGTCACAATATGAAGGAAGACCTTGAGGGAGACTTTGAGAAACACAAAAAAATCGCAATGCCCTACACTAACTTCGAAAGCTTTACTTTCAAAATGTTACAAAATACTCCTAACTGAAAAATATTATTTGTTAATTTGGTAGAAAATGTTCCCAGTTGGACAAACAATGGACGCACGCGAAAAAAATTCCTTCGAATTCGTTTGCTTTGATGATGATAATTACATTCTTTGGATTGTTTCTATCATTAGTCCATCTCTAAATTCTCTAAATTAACCAAAATTCACAGTTGAGACAATGTCATCGAAAACGATTCATAATTCCACGATTTCTAAGAGGAATCAGGAGAAATGATGCATTTTGTAATTGGATTTGACAGTAAAATTCAATTGTTTTTCAATGATTGGATTTTGCGTTTTATGTATTTGAAAAGGTTTATTTGTAATTTTTTTCTTTGAAGTATAAAATAAATAGTTTTCAAAATATGTCGTTAAAATAATGGTGCCAAATTATATTGGACACAGCTTATAGATTTTATTTCTTAGTAACAGTATGTTTTATCATGTTTGAATGACCAAAATGTAAAAAATCAAGTAGCAATGGAATACATCAATTATTATCAATTATTTTTTGACGTGCGGTTGCGGTAATACCGCGCGGTAAAAGCTCATTTCCCGCACCGCATCCGCGAGAAAGTGTCTCACCGCACCGCTGTTTTTGCGGTGCGGGTGCGGTAAACACCGCGCGGTTGCGGTAATTACCGCAACCGCGACGAACCCTAGGTGCCATACGTCAAAAAACGTAGCAATTTTTGATACCTAACTACTTCTTCCTAAACGAGTATTATATTTTAATAATATATCGCTTGGCAAATTATGGCCCCTTAAGGAGGGTACTGTACTATTTTATCACTTACGAAGCCTACAATCGATGAAATTTCTTTAAATTGGCACCAACACGTTGGCTTCGTTCCTAAGAACCACTAGTAAAATAATAAATGGCCCGAGAATGGTGGAATACTTCTGTTTGAGTGCAACGAAAACTCTAATCTGGTGCCCAAAATATCGCACTACCATTTAAGTCAAAAGATAGTACAAATATATGGCAAACGCTACTCTAACCAATGGTTTCAAATGGGTTAAGAGCTAATTGTAATAGGGCGAAAAGAGGCTCATGACCCTATACATATTTGAAAACCATGTATATATTTAAACAGTTGAATTGCCTTATGCAACGGTTAACTATACATTCATTTCAAAAACAAAAATATATATCAGAAATAAACTTTGCACACGCATCAAACCCATATAACAAAACCTCATAGCAACTAATCATTACCTCCTCACAAGGCGTGTGAGGACATCACAAACTCCTCTTGAATCATCATGAGGTGTAGCCAACTCTCCTCCACGGAGCAAATATCTCATGCGTAATAAAATATTTTTCCACATCATTTCGATGAGCAAGAGAGGAACTCTCTCATTTTTCGGGTCCTCACACACAACGGTAGAGATGCTCCCGTTGCATCATTCTTTTTTACCTCATCCTGAGGGAGGGATAGCAGCCCTCATTGTGTGTTGAAGTGTTTATAACAAGTCTGACCGCAAGTATCTAGTTCAGATTCCTCATATAATAACTCATCATTTAGCAAGCGAGAGGTATTTCACACACAGTTCGGAAAATCCCCCACAGTCTTGCTAATTGCCGGTGGCTACGTCGATTGGGATGTTGATTTCAAAACGTAGGTATCTCAATTCGTTCAGCTCAAGAATTGCATCATGCGGTGGTTTTGGAATTCCATCGTAACTTAACCATCGCGATGACGTCCTTTGGTGTGAAAATGTTTGTAGTTATTGCACGCACTTTTCGCTTCCGTCGAAATGGAAAACCAGAGCCAGAGTATTTGAGTGCTATTTCACTGCTTGACGAATTTCTTTAGTTCAGACAAGTTATGGCTTCAACAAATCCGCAAGGGACTTGGCGATTGAGAATGTCAATTCGTATTCACGTGAGCATTAGCCCCCTTCGAATTTTATTGATTCTAATCAACATTTCCGAATCATCATATTAGCTCATTGATCTACAATTGATAGGAATTTTCGTTTGAAAGTTGTTTTACTTCCATGGTTTTTAGTGTATTATTGAATTCTTATAAAATAAGTGCTTCCTTCACAGTTGCTGCTCCCCACCGCGGAGAGACTTGACCAAAAGAATTTTGAAATATCAGTAGAAAAAAATAATGACATAAAACATGCTGTCATATTTTTTCCATATTTTCGAGGTCCTTAGTACCAGTAAAAATATAAAAGGATTGTCTTTCTTGAATTTTGATTGTTTTAATGCATTTCTTTATTGGGATTAACTGTACATTGCATGTTCACACACTACGAAGTCGACGATATAACTGCTAACTTTGTCGACTAGTACTATAAAGATATAGATTGGTGTTTAAGGTGGTATATCTGTCAAGTTATCGAATGTCCTCCAGTAAACATAATAACTGAGATTTGACTTTAGATGTTTTCTTTTCATTCTTTTTTCATCCTTCATCGCGCGTATTACGCATATTTTCACATTGTTGTTCACATAATGAGCCATTTTATCATTTCAATTGAAGTTATTTTTTGTGTCCCCGAGTTCCGTTTCCAGCCCAAACGACTAGAAATTTTACGATACTAAACTAGAAGCGCATTTTGTAATGGAATTTCGAATAGAAGAACTTGTGTTATTAACTGACTAAATATTTCCTCTCGTTGATTCCCAGAGATAAAAATCGCAAAAATCATATTTACACCCCACCCCACCATCGGAACGAATGTACAGTTGGGTTATTGAGTAGGTTTACCAAGGTGGCTGTGGTCTACTAGGAGGATTACATTTCTCCAGACAAAACCAGCCTAGTGGCCTTGTAGCTTCCGGTGGGTTGAAGTACATCCGCCAAGAATTGATCCACTAGGTTCCTGCTTGCATGTCGTAAGAGGCGACTGAAAACAGGAGTCCTCAAGTCGAGGTGTTCCTCAGTGCCGAGGACTGAACATGAACATAAACTATGCCAGTCGCGCACAGGGTGTCGAGGGTCAATCCCTTGCTATGTAAAGCGAATCTCTGACACAGCGGACGTTCGTTTCTTCATAAATCATGGGATTCTAATAATGGTCATGTCCTTAACCCATTCATGCCCATGTTGTTTGTGGACAACAAAGTTTTTAAAAAGTTATAACTTTTGATTGAGGCCAGATTGGCACACAAAAACAAGTAAGGCTAATAAATGTGACTATTGCCTTTCATTTAAGTACTAACAGTTACAAGGATCAGCTCTAGAACTGAAGTTATTGCAGTTAGTCTGATTGGATTCCAATGGAGCAGTGCTGCCAGGGACAGTTTAAGTTGACGACGGTAAATGAATTTTTCATGTATCTTCGTTATGTTTCAATATTATTGAAAACTGATAAAACTTATCAATTTAGAGTGCCTTTGGCTACGTTTTCCACGCAAGTGAACTATAGTAAAAATTCTAGGATAATTGTATTGAGCATTGGAAGGTAAAAAATGAGCAGCACTGCGAAAGAAGGTCCTTTCTTTATGAAAAATGGCTTTTCGTGTTTCTTGGCTTCCTACATGCACTAGAAAAAAGTTGGGCATGAAAGAGTTAATACCCATTTCGGGGTTCGATATAGGCGAGTATATATATAAGCCAACGTGTTTAGTGCCTTGTACTACCCATGATCGCATATCAGTCCCATAAAGATAGGTAATCCCAAAGAAAATGGGACAAACATGCGATCATCATGCTGCACAACAAGTGCTGATGCTGAAATGTGTAGTGCTGTGATCGAGTATGGTTGAAGTTACACAAGTTAACCTTCAGCATAAACGTACAGCAACTATGAATGTATCCCGCTTTGTGCAGGAAGGAAGAGCTTTCATAGCTTTGGAACCGTATTTCCATAAAGGAAACTTCTTCGTTAGAAAGCTACTTAACGCCGTCTTCCTAGCTTTCAACAAAAATGGCATGACAAATCCACGTGTAATGCCTCTTGCATGTATACTTGCGAATAGTGCTATTGACACACTTATATCCGACCTCACAACTCGCGACATGTGTGCTTTTACAGTCAATATCACTGTTATACTGATAACATAAACAGAAAATACGTCTATTGTTCAACATATTTGCCAAATAATGAATCATACCCTTTAATGATTTCAAAAGGGGTTGTATCATACTGTGGCAGCAAACTCAATCGGCAGTTATGCAACTGTCCACCACATAATTTGGGGCAGCTCAGAGTTAATCTTGAGAGGCACCGAATTGATGGAAAACTTAAATAGCACAAATATTCATATACTTAATGTAGGAAGTTGTCCAACATTTGCACGATCTGGCATAGAAGAGGTGTTAGATGTTACTTTCTACTCTGACGGTATTACGCATGATCTGGCAAATTAGCCCGTACTCAACGAGCGCAAACCGTCTAATTGTGTGGACTTTTCTATAATGTAAACTCCCACTCTATTTGATCAAACCGTTGATACGTGCAGGTCATTTCAACACCTATTTGGTTTCCGGTGAATCAAAAATTGAGTCCCTTCCCACAACATCAAGTGTGAATACTGACAGTTGCGAGAATCGTGCTCATTCTAATCCCTTAAAAATCGGTAAAATGTTGATAAAAATCAAAGAAAAAAGCACAATCGCAGAGGTGCTTTTTCGAACATTACTTCGACTCATGGTATAGAGTCTTCGAGTCTCAATACTTGTCGAGTACAAGTAATTTTGGAGAAGAGTCACATTTCGATTGCGCTAAAGGATTATCTGTTAAAAAATCTCCACAGGTGTCTCATTTCAATCCATCCTAACTCATTCAACCCCAGTTTCAGTGAGATTAGCTTAAGGTATGGTATTGTTTGGTAGTCTCCGGATAACGAACAAAGCTGTACATGGCTGAAACAGAAATTGGAGGATATAAGTGGGATGGCAGGGGACTTTATTGTCGAACCATATGGCCTCCGCCAGAAAAAGGTATTCCTTTACATTCCGTGGAATCACAAGGAATGTTTGAAGAGTACTGATGTTTTGATGAAACTAGATTTCCCTAATCCTGGTTCGCTGGCAGTTTGCTGAGAAGTTCAGAGAACCAAGTAAATTACAGAGAAAATACAGCAGTATTGTTGCAGTATCGAGGACCGTTCTCTGGAATTCCTAGCGAAAAAGTATTATTAACTGAACCATGGCTTCCAAAAAGTCACCGCGAATGTTTATAAACCTAAATCGGTTTAAGTCGAATTTGAATGACAATATCCCATCGGAAGCGTTGTCGTTCTGTTAACCCCTCGGGGAGTTGATATATCCGCTCTTGAAGAAGTGTCTTTATTCCTTTGGGAGTGAAGAATACTTCCGTAGGGGAGAGTGAGGACACTTGATCCTTGGCGATATTTGATTCTCTGGCCATATTTCCTTATCTATACGCATAAAGTTATCACAATATAAAAATAAAATCAAGTATTTGGTCGTTTATGATGTTTAAAAAACAAATCTGATGTATTACAATTGGTTTTAAAAAGTTGTATAATATTTTAGAAAATATGTGTTTAAATGATTTAAATTAAATCCATCTTGAAGATCTTTTCACAAATTTTTTGAACGGTTGTATGAGGTCGTCGAACTAATTATTTATGAATATTTTCAATTATGATTACTTTCTTAGGACAGTTGCCTAACAAACACGTTTTTCGAATAAAAAGTTTCACTACAGATGCAAAAAATTAAATTATGTTCATATCATACAACAGGTACCTTTGATCCCTGTAACAATGGGTATTCTTGATCCTTATCATTAGTTCTCTCAAACACTTCCGAAATGTATAGAATTAGAAAAACGTCATTTTCATAACATACCTGGCACTATTAAATGATCTAAAATGTTTTTTCCGTGAACAAATGATGGTAAAAGTAATTGAAGGTTGAAAAAGCCAGTTAAACAGCATTGATTTACCGCAAATACTTGTCTTGACTTTCTACTGTGGTTAAAGCTTGTCGTGCATCTTAAAAGGTAGTCTTATTATTTAATTTGTCAGGATTGGTGGTTAGCTGAACTTTCGTATCTATAGGTCTTAGTGGGCTTTGTTTCTTTAGCCCTAGTAGGCGGGGGATCAAGTTACCACACGTTTTTACAAAAACCTCGTTTTGGCATGATTTTCAAAACTGTTCATATTACTGGCAGAACATAGTTTTCCGATTTACACAATATTCACAGCTCTTACAATTTGAATTGACTACAGGATGGCAAGTTTTGCAATTGAAATATTTATTTCATTGAAAAATTATTAGTAAAAACAAAAGTGGGATCAAGCGTACCCACTCTCCCCTATTGTCTATGTTCTCTGCGTCGATATTTTCCTTATCCCTAATCTTACCACTTTCCCAACCATTCCCATCAGGGAGCAGGGTTACCAAATTGGCTGAGAGCAAATTAAGGCTACGTTGAATCTCGGTCGAGACAAGTTGCAATGATTTATTATAATCAGCACAATGGAGAAAAAGTGTCAAAAATGGTCATTTTAAGCTATTTTTCAGTTCGAAACGAAAAAATGAAATGAACACCCATTTCAAATTCTCATCAACATCCATCGATATGCATCATTAATATTGAAAGCCACATTGGATCCGTAATGCACCCTAACAGTAGTCATATTCAGAAAAAAATTCAATTTGGCATTACCACCATTGGTTATTTGTGAACATTTTTAGTTTTAATTTAGTGAAAATTTATAAAATTACTTAACTACAACGAAAGTATAAAAACATAACAGCACTTTTCGAAAAGAAATGTTTTGTTTCAATTTGGATACCAAATTGAATAACCATAATATGCATAGGTGCTTTTCCTATGTAAAATTTGCCTAACTCTTTTTATTTTGGGTGTCAATTGAGTAATTTCATGGTTTTTCACTAAAGAATGTTTATGAATTATTTAGAGTGATAGAATAAAATTGAAAATAAAAATAACTGTAAATGGCCATTTTTTTGGTGTATTAAGGAACCATAATGGAGAAAGTTTGATCTCCAATATATCATTTTACGATGCATATCGATGGGTTTTGATGTAAACTTCATGTTTTTAGGCAAATAATGGGTGTTTTCATTCAAAAATTTTTTTGAACTCAAAAATGTCTTAAAATATCCATTTCTGGCACCATTGTGCTGATTATTACAAACTAATTTAGCACAGAAAGTTAATTAAATAAAACTCAATGCAATAGACAACAAATACAACTTCTTTTTATATAAATAAAATCTAGAGAAAATTTAGAATAGGACGTAAGTAACAATGAGAGATTCTCTTTGGGGTCTTTCACTTCTGTTCATTACTCGGCCATTTCAACATTTACTACTCTACTCTTTGCACAATATTCTAGTAAAAACCGTCGGCTTTCGATATGTACTGGAAAATTAGTGCAAAGTGTTGTAATGACGTCGTAATAAACGAAAGAGAAAGTGAACAAAGAGAGGCTCTCAATGTTACTTACGTCCTATTGAAAATTTTCTCTAGAAATATTGTTAATTAATACAACTGTTAAAAATATTGTTAATTAATACAACTGTAAAAATACTTTCAAGTAATTTGAGTCACTGGAATTTTAATGAAAGAAACAGCTTCAATTATTTTTTTTTATTCAAATCGTTTATTTGATAAGGCACGTTGCGTTAGCTTAAAGGTGCCAATTTTGTTTTGTTTTACATTTTAAATTGCTTAAAACTAGGGGATTACATATTGATTTTTTTTAAAATGAAACTAATGCGATTTTATAGCTATCTTATATATCTACACAAGGGGATAATATTGTTTTCGTAAGATTAGGGGGGTCATTTAGTTTTTGTGGCAATATGGTTTGACATTTTTATCAGTGAGATTATTGGAGCAAATAATGTTTAATTAAGGGGGACAATTTTTTACGACTAACTTAAAACTAGGCATAACTAGAGGGCATGATTGAATTTTGTAAAGATTCGTAATTATAGTTATTTTTGTGGGTAGTAGAGTTGGGCAATTTCAACGAGATTATATAATATAATAGTTAAAACTAGAAGAGACAAGAAGAGCTAAATGCTTCGTGATGATATTGGGGGGGTGTAGGGGTGTTACTTCTGGGTATAAGAGTCAGGGGAGGGAGGGTAGACAAAGATGGCAGGGAGAGAAAATTATTTCAGTTTCAGGCATCGTGAGATCAACGGATGGATTACAAACTCGGGTGGCCTTCATCAGGGGAATCATGTACTGGGACGCCGGGTGGTCCTCCTCAAGATGGCAGGGGTTTTTCCAGACGATTTCGTAGTACGGCTCAGATGTGGATCGGCTACATTTCGAGTTAAGCGTGTTATGTTCGTGCCGTAGGTCCCGTGTTTGTTGGCTCATTCGATACAGATGGTTTGATACAGGTGGAAGAGCGTTCTGAGAATGATAAGGAGATAACAAGGGGCAGTTAGACTTGTATATTGATGGTTTTCACAAAGGTGTATATAAGGGACATATAGAGAACGTCGCGGCTTGCCAGCACATCTCGAACCGGGACGTTGGTTGGTCTTCCTCGGGCCCGCAGGGTATCCATTAGCCGAGACCTAGCGGAACTGTACTCGGTGCACGCCCAGACAATGTGCTCGATGTCGTGATAGCCGTCGCCACAAGCGCAGATACCACTATCCACGAGCCCAATACGCCGGAGATGTGCATCCAGCGTGTAATGGTTTGCCATGAGTCGGGACATCACACGAATGAAGTCACGACCCACATCCATCCCCTTGAACCAAGGTTTCGTCGATACCTTAGGGATTATCGAATGTAGCCACCTTCCCAGCTCTCCACTGCTCCACGAAGTTTGCCAACTTTCGAGGGTTCTCTGATGAGTAATACTGAAAAATTCGCTGAAGCAAATTGGTCTTTCGTAAACGTCTCCTTCTAAGGCACCCACCTTAGCTAAGGAGTCTGCCTTCTCATTGCCCGGAATAGAGCAATGAGAAGGGACCCATACCAAGGTAATGTGACGTCCCACTAATTAAATTATACCGTGCTATATAAAGTTCGACTGTACTCAATCGAACTTTATTCGCACAGCACACCGGTGACCAACTCGAGCGGTCGATCACCGAGGTCTATTGTCGACGCTGCACATTTGATGACGTGCAAGGCACATGGATACGGCGCAGCAAATTGTCACTCCAGGCGTCTAACGCTATGACCCTATGTACTATGTATCGATGTATGCATGGCAATCGTCATGCATATAAAAACTAAATATTGAATAAAATAATTCATTCTAAGTAAGACAAACTTACATGGCGACCGTGACAGGACATAAATTTCATATAGTGAATGACGAATTTCCAATTCCGACAGATGGTATTTTAGGTCGAGACTTTCTCACCAAATATCATTGTAATATTGATTATGACACTTGGACATTAACATGCGCTACTAGCCTTGGTCCAATTGAAATAATAATTGAAGACACTTGTGAAGATACAATTGTCCTACCACCTCGCTGTGAGGTTTATAGACAAATAAATACGAAGAGCACCAAAGAAGATAACGTTTACTGTCATGTGAAGTTCAACCCGGAGTATTTTGCGGAAACGCTATCGTTAATTCAGAACATGCAATAGCTAAATTCATTAACACAACAAATAAAGCAGTAATAATTGATAAAAATTTTACTAAACAGATAATCCCTCTACAACAATATATAATGTATACGTTCAAAGAGGTTGACCAGGAAAACCGAAATACAAATCTCATGAAAGAATTAAATATTGATGGTGTAAATGCTGAAGCCAAAGGCAAATTAATAGAATTATGCAAAAAAATTTAATAATATTTTCTCTTTGCAAGGTGATATGCTAACCTGCAATAACTTTTATAAACAAAATATAAATATTACCGACAACACACCAGTATACATAAAAAACTACAGAACTCCTGAAGTTCACAGAGCTGAAATAACGAAACAAGTTAATGATTTACTCGAGAAAGGAATTATTCAAGACTCCACGTCACCTTATAACACACCAATTTTGTTAGTACCGAAAAAATCCAATACTAAAGATCAAAAGCATCGTTTAGTCTGTGATTTTCGTCAACTTAACAAAAAAATTATAGCCGACAAATTTCCTCTAACTAGAATAGATGATATTCTGGACCAACTTGGGAGAGCGAAATATTTTTCGACTCTTGATTTGATGTCAGGATTTCATCAAATCGAACTAGACAAAAACTCAAAAAAGTTAACAGCCTTCTCCACACATCAAGGGCATTATGAGTTTAACATACTTCCATTTGGACTGTCAATCTCGCCCAATAGTTTTCAAAGGATGATGACTATAGCTTTAAGCGGTCTTCCTCCGGAATGTGCTTTTCTGTACATCGATGATATTATTGTCATTGGATGTTCTATTGACCACCATTTGAAAAATTTAGAAAGAGTGTTCACCAAACTCCAACAATTTAATCTCAAGCTAAATCCTGCTAAATGTCATTTCTTCTGTGCAGATGTTACTTATTTAGGACATCATATATCCGCCGAAGGAATTCAACCTGACAAGGCAAAATTCTCCGTGATTGAAAAATATCCGGTACCCCAAAATGCGGACGAAGTACGACGTTTTGTCGCATTTTGTAATTATTACAGAAGGTTCATACCTTACTTTTCTGATATAACCGCTCCATTGAATGCAATTCTGAAAAAGAATGCAGTCTTCAAGTGGAGTGAAGAGTGTAAAAATGCGTTTGAAAAATTAAAACAAGAGCTTATGTCACCAAGAATTTTACAATTTCCGGACTTCAATAAACAATTTATTTTAAGCACAGACGCATCTAAATTAGCATGCGGAGCTGTGTTATCTCAATTACATGGCGATGCTGAACTACCTGTTGCATACGCTAGTAGAATGTTCACCAAAGGAGAAAGTAATAAGTCTACTATAGAACAAGAATTAACAGCCATCCACTGGGCAATCAAACATTTTCGACCATATTTATATGGAAGACGCTTTTTAGTGAAAACTGATCACCGACCTCTTATATATTTATTTTCGATGAAAGAACCATCCTCCAAATTAACAAGGATGAGAACGGATTTAGAAGACTTCTCATTTGATATCGAATACGTGAAAGGCAAAAATAATACGGTACCTGATGCTCTTTCACGCGTAACTATCAATTCTGAAGTACTACTTGTCTTGCCAGTTCAAACTAGGTGTAGAACTGGGAAAATCGACCAAAACAAAATAACAGTTGATAATGCTACTGAGACTGATCACCTCAGGGCTTATGAATCTGTCAACAATATAGACGCTTTCAGTTTACCAAAATTGGTCTTTGAAATGCGCCATTCGATAATATCAATAAAAATCACATCAAAAACAAAGAAAAAAGAGTTAGCATCAGTGCAACTTACTTACAAAAAAAATGTTATAGATGTCCAAAATGCGTTAAAGCAAATAAATGAAATGGCCAAGAAAATGTCAATAAAGAAACTAGCGCTAGAATTAAGCAGCATTATATTCAAAAAAATGAACGTTCAAAAATTTAAAGAAAGCTGCAACGAAACATTAAAAGACGTCTGTATAATACTATATAAAAAAAAAGCTGCAGTGATAAAAAATAAAATAGATATTCAAAACATCATAGCTGAAAACCACAATACTCTCTTGGGAGGACATGTAGGTATAAATAAACTATTGATGAAATTACGAAGAAACTATTATTGGACGAATATGAAGTCCACAATAACCAATTATGTCAAACAATGCATTCTATGTAAACAAAATAAACACAAAATGAAAACAAGTGAAAAATTTATTCACACAACAACACCTGCTAAAGTGTTCGATTTGATATCAATCGACACGGTAGGTCCATTTACCAAAACAAATAATGGAAATCGTTATGCACTCACTTTGCAATGCGATTTATCCAAATATGTAATTATCACACCTTTAGTGGATAAGCAAGCTATAACAGTAGCGAAAGCATTCATCGAAAGTTTTGTACTTATATACGGTTGTCCATCTGCAATAAAAACAGATATGGGAACTGAGTATAAGAATGAAATTTTTGAAAATGTATGTAAAATATTAAAAATAGATCATAACTTTGCAACTGCTTACCATCCTCAAACAGTTGGTAGCTTAGAACGAAATCATCGTTTTCTTAATGAATACTTAAGACATTTCATTAATGAAGAGCGCAATGATTGGGACTCATTTATTTCATACTATGCCTTTTGTTACAATACTTCACCCCATTCAGATATAAAATTTGCTCCTTTTGAACTTGTATTTGGAAAACCAGTTAACTTTCCATTATATTTGAAAAATGCAGACACTATAGATCCAGTCTACAATCATGAACATTATTATTCGTAACTAAAATTCAAAATTCAACAAACAGTTTCCAAAGCTCGAGGATTACTAAATAAAAACAAAGTTATGAGAATAAAAGATCAAGCCGATCAAACAAATCCATTAAATGTAAAAATTAACGACAAAGTTTGGTTAAAAATAGAGAACAGAAGGAAATTAGATCCAGTATATTCAGGTCCATTTATTATAAAAAACATCCTACATCCCAACATTGTAATAGAACATTGTGAGACAAAAGAAGAACAAACTGTGCATAAAAATAGAGTGATTAAATAACCACAAATCTAATTTTATTATGATTTGATAAGACTACTGTGGTTACCTTAAATTAACAAAATTAGAATAAGCCTAACCAGCAGCCTGATACTAGCTCAAAAAAACAAGAAACTGAGTGAAACGGTAAAAACATTAAGCCTGCCAATGCGTATCATTAGTGGTAAGACCTTGAAAACAACTAAAACCTACAAAATATTATATACAGAAAATCATATATTTTCATCCTCGTAAAAGGAAGGGAACGATTGCATTACTTTCAGCACTTGCCGAGAAGTGCAAAATTTAATTATTTAGAAACAAAAAAAAAGTAAAAAAAAGAAGAAAAGAAGAAAAAATGGAAAAAAAATATTATAAAACTAAGATATGATTTTATAGGCATCTGGAGTGTATAAAATGATTTCACCTGAAGTCTCATCATTTTCTGTAGGGGATAGGTGTGACGTCCCACTAATTAAATTATACCGTGCTATATAAAGTTCGACTGTACTCAATCGAACTTTATTCGCACAGCACACCGGTGACCAACTCGAGCGGTCGATCACCGAGGTCTATTGTCGACGCTGCACATTTGATGACGTGCAAGGCACATGGATACGGCGCAGCAAATTGTCACTCCAGGCGTCTAACGCTATGACCCTATGTACTATGTATCGATGTATGCATGGCAATCGTCATGCATATAAAAACTAAATATTGAATAAAATAATTCATTCTAAGCAAACTTACAGTAATCTGGAAAGAGTTGTCAGATAAAGCACTCAGTAGCTCCCGTATTTTCCCCAAAAAATACGAGGAGTGCTTGCCTTGTTTCATCGAGCGAATAGCGTCAATGGAACTGAGGCTATCCGAAACGATGAAGTAATGGTCTGCGGGTAATGTTTCAATGACTCCAAGGGTATACTGAATGGCAGCTAGTTCTGCGGCGTAAACTGAAGCAGGGTCACTGAGTTTGTAGGAGGCGGTGAACTTTTGATTGAAAATACCGAAGCCAGTGGATCCTTCGAGGTTTGATCCGTCAGTATAAAACATCTTAGAACAGTCGACTTCTCGGAATTTATTATAAAAAATGTTTGGAACCACTTGTGGGCGTATGTGGTCCGGAATTCCACTAATCTCGTCTTTCATGGATGTGTCGAAGAAAACAGTAGATTCAGAAGTATTTATGAAATGCACACGGTTGGGATTGTAAGAAGAAGGGTTAATATTCTGCGCCATGTAGTCAAAGTACAGGGACATGAAACGGGTCTGAGAATTGAGCTCAACAAGCCTTTCGAAATTTTCAATCACGACCGGGTTCAAGATATCGCATCGAATGAGCAATCGATATGAGAGTTCCCAAAATCGATTTTTCAACGGGAGAACGCCCGACAGCACTTTGAGACTCATCGTATGGGTCGACTGCATGCACCCTAAGGCGATACGCAAACAACGATACTGAATTCTTTCGAGTTTGATGAAATGTATGTTCGCGGCGGAGCGAAAGCAGAAGCATCCGTATTCCATTACCGACAGTATCGTTGTTTGATACAACCTAATTAGGTCTCCTGGGTGGGCAACCCACCATGTTCCGGTTATTGTACGAAGAAAGTTGATCCTTTGTTGGCATTTCTGTTTCAGATACCGAATATGGCATCCCCAAGTACCTTTCGAGTCGAACCAGACCCCTAGATATTTTACTGTGAAGACCTGAGCGATAGTTTGACCCACTAATAGAAGCTGTAGTTGTGCTGGTTCACGCTTCCTTGAAAATACAACTAGCTCAGTTTTCTCCGTGGAGAATTCGATACCCAGCTTAATAGCCCAAGCAGACAAATTGTCCAGGGTATTCTGTAATGGTCCTTGTAGATCGACAGCTTTGGGTCCCGTAACAGACACCACGCCATCGTCTGCAAGTTGCCTTAACGTGCAGGAATTGTCAAGACATTCATCAATGTCGTTGACATAGAAATTGTATAAAAGGGGGCTTAGACATGAGCCCTGGGGAAGGCCCATGTAGCTAAATCGTGATGTCGATAAGTCACCATGCGAAAAATGCATGTGCTTTTCCGACAACAAGTTTAGTAAAAAGTTGTTTAAAGTCGCTGAAAGACCATGCTGGTGCAGCTTCTCTGAAAGAATGTTGATCGAAACTGAATCAAAAGCCCCCTTAATATCTAGGCACACTGATGCCATCTGCTCTTTGCTAGCATAGGCCATTTGAATTTCAGTTGAGAGCAACGCAAGACAATCGTTCGTCCCTTTGCCTTTGCGAAAGCCAAATTGTGTATCTGACAGTAAGCCATTTGCTTCGACCCAATTGTCGAGGCGGGATAGGATCATTTTCTCGAACAACTTCCGGATACAGGATAGCATTGCGATCGGACGGTACGAATTGTGGTCGGAGGCTGGTTTTCCTGGTTTTTGGATGGCGATGACCTTCACTTGTCTCCAATCGAGTGGGACAATGTTAGCCTCGAGAAACTTATTAAATAAGTTCAACAAGCGTCTCTTGGCAGAGTCAGGCAGATTCTTCAACAAGTTGAATTTGATTCTGTCTGGCCCCGGAGCTTTATTGTTACACGACAAGAGAGCAAGTGAGAACTCCACCATCGAAAAAGGTGTTTCGTTCGCGCTATCGTGAGGAGACGCGGCGCGGTAAATCTTCTGTGCCGGGGCGGAATCCGGACAAACCTTCTTGGCGAAATCGAATATCCAACGGTTTGAATATTCCACGCTCTCATTAGTACTGTTTCGATTTCGCATACGTTGGGCTGTTCCCCAAAGAGTGCTCATCGATGTTTCTCTCGTTAATCCGTCGACGAACCGGCGCCAATAATCGCGTTTTTTGGCTTTCATCAAACTCTTCATTCGCTTGTCTAACGTCGCGTACTGTCGAAAACTGGCGGGTAACCCGTCGTTCCGGAAGGTCTTAAACGCGGCGGCCTTCTCTGCGTACACGTCTGAGCACTCTTTATCCCACCAGGGATTGGGAGAACGTTTTTGTATGTTCGCGCCGGGTACTGGCCTAGTCTGAGCTTGATTCGCGCTGTCGAGAATCAAGCCAGCCAAAAAGCCGTACTCTTCCTCCGGAGGAAGTTCTTGGGTAGATTCGATGTTGTCGGATATCGCGGCAGCATAGCTCTTCCAATCGATATTTCGTGTGAGGTCATACGAAATATTGATTGATTTCAATGGCCTTGAACCGTTATTGATTGATACTACGATCGGCAGATGGTCGCTGCCGTGGGGATCAGGAATTACCTTCCACGTGCAATTTAACCGCAGCGATGTTGAGCAAAGGGACAAGTCTAAGGCGCTCGGGCGCGCTGGAGGAGCAGGAATCCGTGTCATTTCACCCGTGTTTAAAATTGTCAAATTGAAGTTATCGCAAAGATCCTGAATTAAGGAAGACCGGTTATCATCATAGAGGCAACCCCATGCTGTACCGTGAGAGTTAAAGTCGCCTAAAACTAGTCGCGGTGCTGGCAGGGATTCTAAGATGTCTTGTAGCCGTCGGTGCCCAACCGCGGTGTTGGGGGGAATATATATGGAAGCTATGCAAAGGCTTTTGCCTTTGGTTGTTACTTGACAAGCGACAACTTCAATACCTGTTATCGAGGGAAGGTTAATTCTGTAGAAGGAATAGCACTTTTTGATCCCCAAAAGCACTCCTCCATAGGGGGTGTCTCGATCCGGGCGAATAATATTAAAGTCGTGGAAGTTGAGTTCTATGTCGGAAGTTAACCAAGTTTCACATAATGCAAATGCATCGCAACTCAAATTATTTATTAAAATTTTGAAGGAATCGATTTTCGGGATGATACTTCTGCAATTCCACTGTAGAACAGTGATCAAATCCGTGACCTCGTTTGATGAGTTAGCCATCGAGGGATACAATCGCTGAGAGGAGGGGCCATTTAGCAGTCAACTGCTTCAAAAATGTTCTCACTGTAGGGAGAAAAGCTAACATAAGACTTTTAATAGGATCAGTAATATTGAAAGTTTTTATTATCCAGTCCACTATGTCTGAGAGTTTTATAATTCCAGTGCTGTGATTACTCTCGAACTGAAACAAAGGAACACTTGGGATTTTTGATGTTCCTGGAAGTGCTGGGAACTCCTTCTCTGAGCTTAATCCTCCGAGACCAGGAGCTAATTGCTTCGGTTTGGTTGCAACACTTCCAATAGATGTGACTTTCGGAGCCCCCTCAAGGGACACCTTCTGGCCTTTACAAGGAACTTTACGAGAGGAAGTGTTCCTCCTCTTCCTATAAATTCTAGGCACCCTAGTAGATGTTCCCTCTTGTGGGTTACCAGCCTCGCCCTCGTCAGGAGGCAAGTGAGTATAGATGTTTGCTGAGGATGGTGGCGTAGCATTCTTTAACATTTCTGCGAAAGAATGTTTGGATCGTCCCGCAAGGGAACGTTTCAGTTTATCCCCGCGTAGTTTGTACGCGGGACATGCCGAGATATCATGCAGACTCTCCGCACAGTAAGGACACTTTTCGGCTTGCCTACTGCACGAATCATCTAGATGATTCTCCCCGCATTTTCCACAGCGGGCCTTATTGCTACAATGGGTGGCTGTGTGACCCAGTTGTTTACACTTTGTGCAATTCATGACCCGCGGCACAAACAGACGCACAGGCAGACGAACCTTGTGCAAGAGGACGAAATTTGGCAAAGCGGTACCAGCGAAGGTCACCCGATAAGAGTTTGATTGGGGGTACGTTTTTGAACCATCCCCCGCAACTACTACTGAGTGCAAACGTTTGCACTCAAGTATTTTAACTGGCTGAAGTAAGCGGTCTCTGAATCGGCCAACCCCGTACTTCAGCAGATCCTCGCACGTCAAACTCTCATCGGTTACGACGCCTTCGGATTGTACTCTTACAGCCGGAATATACACGTTATAATCCCGCGTAAAGTGCTCACAGCAAGCAATATCGTTTGCCTGCTTTGAGTTGGCTAGCAACACCCTTATCTTGTCCGAGCGGACCTTTGAAATTTCGGTCACAGCCGAGAACCGTTCCGTCAGGTCTCTAGAAATCTGAAGAAGATTCAGTGATTTAGTCTTGGGCCGAAAGAAGACCACAAATGGAGCAGTTGAGAGTTCTGGAGGGGAGCCTTAGAAGTTGAACCCGATTCAACTTCCATTTGACCATCCGGAGAGGGAACCATAGAAAACGTCAACGCACGGGGTCAGCGCCCGCGCAGACGGAAGAAAGCAATAAATGTGTTACAAAAGACAAAAACCACTTAGCTTTAAACTGGTGTCCAACGACGAACCGATCCAGCTTATACAGCTGGCTATTGTTTAATCCTCACACGCGAACAAAAGACTGAGGACCGAACCGAACTGGCAAAATAACCTTGAATGCGGATTAAAACTATTCTTTATCGCCTCACACAGCACTACGGACTAGAAAAAACAACCTCTGTCTCGATGGAGAGCTCGAAAACGAATGAAACAGCTTCAATTACTTGTTTTTGCTTATAATTTCAAAATCCGGTTAGGGAATTATCATGCGAAAAACTTTTTTTGAACGCTCTAGTCAATCTTGCAACCATTGGTAAATAAAACAAAATTGCAACACTCAAATTCGAAAAGATCTAATTGGTTCCCAAAGCCTGGCTCAAAATCGCGAGTTGCCTCGTCTATCTTTGGTCTTAGCAAAGGGACGCTAAAATTATCGATTGTTGGTGTTTTAAATACAGTCATTCCAATTGGGCTTGAGCTTGTGCGACCACCCCTGGCTGCTACTCCGTTATCGATCTGGACTAGCTGAAGTTGCACAGGGAATCAGTAGATAATTTGCTTCGGAGTAGCGCGAATCATCTTTCAATGTGTAACTCCTGGTAATCCTAAAGTGTTGACTGATCAATACCGGCGCCGGCCACGCCCGACCGTAGATCGCGGAAGGAAAGGGAAGGAATGGTTAGTCCGATACTTGCTTTTGCTAGAGGCCGAATATACTACTGCGCACTCCACAAGTATCACGGGAGGAGGATATTTGTTAGTGTAAGTATAAAAGTTGGATTCTACTTCTTCTTTACCGACGCCAGAGAAGAGACTCCACTATCTGAACTAGATATCGATCCATTAACTCATGTACCGAGGCTTTACTTCCCTTCCAAAGGAAGATGTGACCACAGATTTTTTCACCTCAGAAAAATCTCAACGACCTCGGCTGTAATTGAACCCAGGCCAAATGGAATGAGAGGCGGTCACGCTTACCACTTAACCATCGACGCTGTCATTTTAAATACAGTCATTCCAATTGGCACAAATACGTCAATCCTAATCTACTGCTCAAACCAGGCCTGATAATACTACCCCTGCGGAATCAACTCAAAATAGCTTCATATTTAAAGATAATACGAATAACTGTGAATGAATTGTAACTGTTAATAAACGTTGCTGTTTATAAACAACACGGGGATGAAGGGGTTAAAAATCACTAACCTCAATATATCACCGTTTACAGCTAATCAGTTGGGAAGCATCTGTGAAAATTAGCAAATATCAGCTGTTTGTCTGCTGCTTCTGAAGGTCGTCATTAAAAAATGAAATATGTAGCACCATGTTGGGAGCATTTTGTACAAATTTCAGAGTGGATCTTGAAAATCTTTCAGAGATATTTCAATTATAACAGGCCTATTGCCAGGTGTCGAGTGTAAAATTGTCTTCCTTAAGTTGTCAAAAATTAAAAAAGTTCAATTTTGAATTTAAATAAGTGGAAAAAATATAACATGCTTTAAAAAGATAATATTGAAAAAAATGTGTATCGATTATTTTTCTCCAAAGTGCGCAGTAAGATATGAGTAATTCCGTACCAAATCTATACGAATAGACTCGACCCTATCGTCATGTGGAGCTTCATTGAGCACTTTTCATCAATTGTTCTAATTATGTAAGGTACTTTTTAGGTCAAGAATTATGAAATAAAGGTTCGGAACCAGTTTTTTCACGGCCAATTATTATTATTATCAATTATTTCACAAACGCCAACTTTGGAGGTTCAGCCTTCGAAGAAATTTTGCAATGTAATACAGAGCTTGGATAAAATTGTTTTGGCGATTAATCCTTCCGGAAATAATTATGAAGAATAAACTAAAAACATTATATAGAGGCTTGATATCTTCGGTAAAGTTGTTGAGAATGATATCAGAAACACCTTGTTTGACGACACATAAATCTTCAAATGCTCATAAAAATCGATCCTGACGTACTAGTATCAAATGGAAAACACCATTTTCCAAAAAAAAATCCGAAAAACAATATGTGGCCTCAGTACACTCAAGATTTTCTGTTTTGTCAAGAAGTCTCATTTTACGAGTCTTTAATTACACTAGTTTACAAAATAAAAATAAAAATCTGAACTTCAATATTCGAGCACCATTTCTGATGTAAAATTTTGTGCTGAATCTGAAAATGAGGTCCAAAAAATTTACAGTAGAACAGTTTTCGACTTACAGTAAAAAATGAATTTCACCTTTAAAATAAAAAGTGCGTTCAGTAAAATCCAAATTCCTTCGGTTGTAGTGCATCGATATGAAATATTATAATGAGAAATTATTTGTAATTAGATGCACTTTCGATCGCTAGAACATTTTGTTTTAAAGCGACTACTGGTTCTGACTTTATTTACGAATCTATTAAACTTTTTCTTAATTTTTCATGATTTTTTGAAGAAAAATGAGCATTTGGTCAATATTTTGGGCTAGATAAAGCAATCCTAAAAAATTATATTTTTATGAAAAATTAAAGGCTGCTAATAATCAATGAAAATGAGTACTGTGAGTTATTCAATTTTTTGTAGAATGGAGTTTTTTGTGTTTCTCTGGGCCAACATATAGAACCGTCTCGATTCAAAATTTTTCTAGGGTTTGTTTCATAATATATGAGAAACTATCTGTCAGAATTCTGTTAAACAAGTAAATGGAAGAATTTTAAATGATTTTAATGTGGGATAATATTCGACCTCGTTTATCCAAATGATTCAAGATTTCTGATAACAATAATTTCAGGCTCAATGAAATCATAAGTCATTGAATGATTGGTATGCAATACTGCTTGTTATCTTTACAAGTGTATTACATAAAATAACACTCTTATGATATAAATTTCGTTGTAAACTAAATCCTTACATGTCATAGAATTCGTTTTTTGAACCGCTAACTGCTCAACTAGGTTTTGTACAATGTTAATACAAACTATACGAATCCGTAGAAATATGTGATACTACATACGTCAAGTATTATAAAATTAATGATATGTAAAACTTTTAATTTGTTTTCCTTCATAGAACAACTAGCAATTCGTGTTTTAAAATTATGTAGAACATCGAACAAGACTTATTTTAGGTTTAAAATCTCAACATCTGATCTTCAGAATGATTTGAAGAACGTAGAATATTTTGTAATTGCACTTAGATGTTTTACGCATTATATTCTAGTATATTGAAGTTTTGTGAAGCTAGTCTCCGAATTTAACAAAACGAAAACTGTTCCACTGAAAATTTATTGGACCACATTTTCGGATTCAGCACACGATTTTACATTGAAAATGACCACCAGCTTATTTAGTTCAGAAATGCTGTGAACTAGTGTTACACTTAAGTTTTTTATACACCGTTGTTTTTGCGTGGTATTTTCACGCGGATTTTTAAATTAACGCGGTTTTTATTTACGCTGATTTTTGAATTTTCGCGGCTTTCAATTACGCGTATTTTTAAATTTACCCGTTTTTAATTTATGCAGATTTTTAAATTTACACGGTTTTCATTTACGAGGATTTTTGAAGTCACGCGGTTTTTATTTACACGGATTTTTAAATTCACGCGGTTTTCTAAAATTAAGCGGTTTTCATTCACGCGGCCTGTATCCCCGCGTAAAAATCCTGAGTGTATAGCGGTAAGGTGACCTATTTAAAATCATTGAAAACAAATGCAATTGTCACACCTCCGGGTTTGATCCGGTTCCTTGGGAGCGATTTTCCATAAACTTTAAAAGTGTATTTAAACCAAAATTTTGAACAGTGAAATTTTATTTTATTAACAATTATATAATTGAAATTGGTGAAACGCGCCTTTTCACCAACCTGAATTTGTTGAAAAACTTATAATTTATATAATTATTATTTTTAATTACAATATTTTCACTGTATTTTCAACGGAATCTTCACACAATCAACACATTTTAAGTAATGATCTCTATCTCACGTCCACCAAGAACCTTAAGATTTACCAATTGCAATGAATTGAATGATCGATGTTTAAACCCAATTAACTAACCTTGCAAAACATCCAATAAAGCATATATATGTACAACCGGTGTAATGACCGCTTCTGTCCCTGAACGTTCACATAGGTATAGCGTAGACCCAAGAAAAGTTCGGCCAGCCTGCCATTCATAGTAGGTACACAATAGACCAGTACAAAAATTAAAAAAAAAACTAAAACAAACATGCCTTTATTGGAGACTACCTTCCGGCGGCCCCGACCAACCTCACCCATAGCTGAGAGTGCGCACTTCACCCTTAAGTAGCCACTTGTAAGACAATAAGATAACATTACAAGTACCCTTCAAAAGTCCCGCACTCTGCCCACCGCTGCCCTTCCCTTCGTCGAAAGCGATGTTGCACAGCTCACTTCTGTTTTCGGTGGAAAAAATAACAACTTTGCATATAACCGACGGACACCATGTTAACCGCATTAAGCAAACATTCACTGAAGTGTGCACGGGATCGGGACAGAAATTTTGCAACAATTACCATCGCTGGAACCGTGCTGCCCAATAATTATGTTATTTATTTTAAATGGCTTAAATAATCACCACAACCCCATTCCGTTTCTATCCCCCAGATACGAAAAACTCCGTCGGTCTAGTCGGTTGCATCGAGGAAGTGTCACACAATGCCATCGCCGTTTACTGGAATCCACTGGAAAGTTCCGCTAAGGTAAGTTACCTACCCAACATACGACCGCGACGATTTGATTGAGTTTCCCTCCATTGGCCGTGCGAGTAGAATTCTGACAGTGCGGCTTTTCATTGGCGAAGGCGAATGTCATTTTCACTCGCCATTATACGCACATAAATTAAAATAATCTCATTTCCTGTGAGAATGTGTGTGAACGTCTGCTAAATGGGACGACAGGGAGTGAAGAAAAAAAAACTTACGCAAGTCTCCCCGCGAAAAAAGACACGGGATGGAAAAATCGAAACGAAGCCCGGTAATAATGTAATGATAAATCATATAAGTAAAAATAATAATATTATTTCATTTTAATATTTATGGATAGTCGCTCTTCACGGGCTGGATGGCGGTTCGTTCGGATGCATGTAGGTTTCGTGATTCGCTGCTACGTTCCTCCGCAGGTACATACAGGCGCAGGAAGGAAAGCTCCGATTGTAACGGATTCCTGCCTTTTGCTGCGCGAATCTCACGAGGCTCATTTGTTTGGTGGATTTATTGATCAGAGCGGGTCGAACGCGGGGATCCGTGGGAGGTGCACCCGGGAAAGGAAGAACGATTTACGACTGCGCGTCATGACCATTAACCATTTCTGCAGCTAATTAAAACAAACTGGCTACTTAGGCAAAATATTGTTATCTCCTTTTCAACCCATCCTATTCTCCACTCATAATCACAGATGGACTGTGCGCGCGATGCAGTCACACATACACACATGGTGCATCCGAAGACTATTAATAATGCTACTATTAACCGTAGTTTTCAATTATACGCACTTTCCATTCCCGCTCCTGCTTTGATGGGCCACCAATGAGCGTTGCAATCAGAAAACGCATCTTTCTCAACTGTCAAATCGTGCACAGCGGGATGCAGATGAGGCTAACTTCCACCGCGGACCGTCACGGCTAGCGTGCGGTGACCTATTCAGAATTGATTTTAATTGGGATTTTGATCATTTTTCACCGCGTTATTCGCTTTCAAATGTGTGATGCTTAGTAACAGCGATTTTTGCCACGGTGGATAAATTACAACTAAGATGAGTTCGTTCGCGAAGCAAAGGAGTCTTAGCGCTATAACCCGTAGGCACATGACAAACTTATTTTCTACACATATACAAGCTTCAATGCATTTTTCCTGCTCTCTTCCATTGATGCTGCCAATGTGGACTATACGTGAAAACTCGTTGAAATAAGCCACTCCTTGAATTTTCTAATCTCTTATTACAAATCTCGAAAATCAAACCATTATCTTATGAATATTTATTTTTTAATCCTTCGAGCTTGAGTGAAGTTTTCTCAAAATTTCACGGAAATTCAACGGATTTGTTTATAATTGTTATATAATCATGTGACGAAACACAAACTTTGAAAACCTTCGATCTTCATATCGCGGAGCTACAAGATCGTATGAAATATTACTACGATTATTAGAAAGGGAATCCAAAATCATTTAAAAATCATTCATCATCAGTTCACAAGCAATTATGATCGTGAATGGTGTCACAAATGCACAGAAGTTCCTATGTCTGATGATATCATAGCGAAATCAAAACATTTGATTAAAATCATTTAGTGCATGATTGTTTCATTAAAAAAAACTCAATCGATAAAGAACTATCACAACTTTGTGTGTTGATAATTCCTTCGTACTGCACTTATCTGATGGAGAACCAGGAAATATTTCTGAAGATTTCATCTACTAGTTTTTCTAAAAAATTTACATAGGGATCTATAAATGACGTAGCATTATATGGCGGAGGGGGGAGCTTTGCATTTTGTGATGATGTGTGACGACGGGGGAGGGGGGGGGATAGGGGGTCATGTCGGGCTACGCAGCTTTTTTAAAGGGGAATAACTAACATCGTTTTTTTTTTTTAAATTACGGGGACAGGGGGAGAGTTACCGTCAAGCAACGTAATTACCGGGGGGGGGGTATTTAGAGGTTTGTGACGAAATGCTGCGATGGGGGAGGGGGTGTTAAAAATTATTCTAAAAATGCTACGTCATTTATGGATGGTCCCATAGCTGAAAAAAATTAAATTCCCTGAGCTTTGTCGTAGTAATTAGGTGACTGACAAAATATTTCAGAACTTTGTCACTGAGACAAAAAGAACTTCTTAATGAGGAGGGGTCCCCAGCAGATTTGATGGTTTACTTCAGTTTAGCTTATGGCTCGACCTTTGAGCTTTTATTTACCCAACGACGCTTCTCTGCCTTCTTGTCTTCATCTCGTCACCATTTAGCTCTGGTCCCAGTCAGCAATTAAGCTGCTTATTCCATGAGCCCTTTAGCTCCTGTTGCCGTGGGTCAGTCAGCTACCAGTATTATCACAGTCTACTCGGATAGTCCCCGGCAGTGAACTTACCTTACTTCGACTGAGAGTTCCCCGACGGAGGAATTTTTCCCGACACCGATACCCGCTTCCTTGAGCCATTTAGCTCCCAGCTTTATCGAAATCCAACGGTGAATCACCCTTCCCCCGACTGAGATGTCTGTTTCATGAGCCAATTAGCTCCCATTTTTGTCAGGAAATAGTCGGACAGTCCACGGCCGTGAATCTAGCCTACTGTGATGTTCGTTTTCTTGAGCCATTTAGCTCCCAGCTTCTTCCCGATCTACTTGATCTAGTCCCCCGGTGGTGGACCTAGCCTACTCAACGGGCCAACCAGTAGGTCTGTCTAGCAATTCCGGATGGAGCGTAGCTTCCGGTTCACTGGTTCTCCGACAACCCACTATTAGCCATTCGATGCGATCTAGTCGCTCTAATCTCCTGTAGTGGATCTAACCTACTCACAGGTAGCTCGGTAGGGTGTCGAAGTCGGCTCGGTGATTCCAGTGAAGCCTGACGTCCGGTTCACTGGTACCCCAACGACCCGAACCCGTTGCTCCTGGTCCTCTGCGGCGGACCTAGTCTACACTGATGGAGAGCTCCCCGGTGGCGGAATTTCTCCCGAAAACCCGATTGGTAGTTTCACGGCGGCTTTCAAACCGACGGTGCTACATTGTTGGGCCCTTCGCCACTTTCTCTGCAATTCGGAGAGTACACTCGTAATCATTCTGTTGACAGCATCCCAGACATGCTCGTCGTGGCACATCACTTCGACACTGCTGTCAACTGTCACGCCAGGCATACCCCTTCGAACTTAGGGCATTCGAAGACCACGTGTTCCAACGTCTCTTGCACGTTCACACGCCCTGAGCAAAAGGGTGATGATGCATTTCCTACCCGGTGCAGGTACTTCCACAAGCCTCGATCTCCAGACAAAAACTGCGTCAAATGGAAGTTCGCCTCGCCATGCTTCCTATGCACCCACACGGCATATTTGGGATGTCGGGAGGTCCACCTTCCTTTCTCAGCGTTGTCCCCCTATTGCTGCCACTTAGCCAACGAGTCTGATTTGACCAGTCTCCTTGCATTTCATGTATTCCTCCTCTGGTAGCATTCTACGTCCTCAGCCTGAGTGATGCAGATGGGAATAATACCGGCAATGGCGCATACCGCCCCCGACGATATCGTTCAGTATGCGGTCGCGACACGAACAGCCATTAGGCGAAACTTACTTGTCAAATTCGTCCGGTTGTGCTTTGAGTTCAGTGCAGCAGCAAAGGACGGTACGCCATACCTCAGTATTGAGGATGAAATACCCGCCAGGAGACGTCTCGTGCTGTATCTTGCTACCCTGAGGTTCGACATGATCGTTGCCAATACGTTAGTTGTCCTCGCAGCCTGATCGTCGACTATCGCACCGAGGTGCCTTAGCGCACGCATCGATGAAATTGAATGTGTACAGACACTGATCACGACACGCTGAATTTTTGTACGGTTTCTGACCAACACTGCCTCCGTCTTGTGGTTAGCCAGCTACAACTTGACGTCAGCCATTCAGGTTTCTACGAGGCCTATTGTCACAGCCGCGAACATCTCAACCTCTTCAAGTGTCTCGCCTTGAGGACATCATGTGCAAAGCCGACGAATCCAATTCTCTTGGGCAGTTCGAGTGTTAAAGCTCCATTGTACATTATACTCCAGAGGTACTCCAGCTGTGACCCTAATCGACCTCTGCCCCATGTTCATTTCGTAGACCAGTTCTCTGTTCTGAAAGTAACGATTCAGACCAATGCATAGTTATTCTGGGATCCGCATTCTATGCAGCGAGTCGATCGTATCAACGACGCTGAAGCAATGACTCCTTTTTTGCTTCAATGTTTTCTTCGTGCTGACTGGATAGGTGGCGTCCACCGTCGAGATCCCTTTCCGGAATCCGAACTACCTCTGTGATAGTCCGTTCGATATTTTAATGTAGATCGATCGTCTGTTGGGGATGCTGGATCTCGTGTTGGCTTCCCTGGTTTTGTCAGCAACACTAGCTTCTGAATCTTCCATCGGTCCGAGAAATTGCCTTCGTCCAGGCATTTCTGTAGAGCTGTCCTGAACATGCTCGGAAATGCCAGCATCACGGTCATCAGTGCCACCTAAGGGATACCATCCGGGACGGGTTCTTTCTTAGCTTTTAGCTTTTCCGCCATTATACGGAGCTCGTCGTGGGAGACTCGATTGTCACCAGCATTTCCACCGTCTTAATCAACGTACGGTGTAGGCGGCCATGCGGTTGAGTCGAGCTTCAGGAAAAAACCCTCCACGATAATTTTCAGTTTGTCAGCGCACATTTCGACTGGCGTCATTGAATCCTCGATCCTGACCATAGCGACGCGGGAAGCGTTGCCCTAGGGGTTAGCGTCTACTGCTCTGTGCCGCTTCTTATAGCAGGTGGAATTACTAAGCAGTACCTCGCGTTTAAAAGCGGCCCAAGCTGCCCGTAATGTCACCTTACACTCTTCTCAGACTACCTCAGATTTTGCTCTTTGAACGCGTCTTCTGATTTTTAGGCAGGCAGCACGCAGGGTGCTGAGCATTCCGCCACTAATACGCCAGACGCCGGCAGTTCTTCAGCTCCATTTTCCTCGGTATTGTTACGTCACACGCTCTCGCTAATGTTTCCGACAACTCATTGGCATTCGAAATCGAAGCGAGGTTGCCAGCACGAAGTGCGTCCACAAAAAGATCAAAGTGTTTTATTTTCCACTTCCGCTCGCTAGCCCTCACTCTCCGCGTTACAATGCAATTCTGCCAACCAATGCTTTGGTTGGCAATGGTGTAGTAGATCGCCTATTGTGTACTGCTCACTAACTGGCCTAAAGACTATTCAACTTTTCTAAATATATCGCTATTCGGGAAGTGAAGCAATTATGAAAAAGCAGATTTAGCTCGATCTGGCAGAAGTTAACATCCTACAAGTTCACCATATTTCACATCAAGCGCATATTATGTACAAGAACATTAACCAATCAGAATCATTCAATATGCAATACATCGATGAATACAGCAACGTTAAAATCAGAATCTCCATATATATAGACAACGACTCTATAGAATATCGCTTACATGATTTATTCATTCTGCCCAGACCCCTACGTACCAGTTATGTAAGCAGCAGTCGTCCTACGAAAAACAAACCATGCGTTGGAGTAGCCAAAGATTTATCTACTACAATCAATTCTAACAAATAGCCTCCAACCCCTGATGCTAAGCCGCAGTGAGCCACTCTATAAATAATTGCTGCGTCTAGTATCTCGCAGCCAACATCCAGCACACGCATGGTGTAATGATCACGGCAGCATCGCTGGCATCACTTTAACAAAAGTTTTATAACTGTCCTTATGAAATCTGATAAAATTTGGATCGACTCGATTTCCTAGACTGAACATTCAATCCAAAACTATTTCTCCACGTGTGATCAACAATATAGATCGAAATCCGTCTGCTTCTATTTGTCTTAGTTTCCGGTTTCTTTGGTGCAATGACAGTGGTAACATTCCACTCGTTAGGAACGGCGTCACTGCTCCAAACATCGACAAACTAATTGAGTAGTTCTAATTCGCTTGAATGGACAGAATCTTCAGCAGTGAATAGCCGATGTGTTCAAAGCCTTCTGAACGGTCCGCAACCATCACAATTCGCCTAAGCTGAGATAGATATCATACGTCGATGGTGTTTTTCTTCTGAAATAACCTTGCATAACCTTCAATCTCCGGAACCGCAGCTAAGAATCCGCTGTAACAGAGAAGAACATACGCATCTGGTCTGCGCATATACCAAGTCGATCTGCCTGTTACTAATGAGACGAAGTCGAAGGGCTAACTGCTCTTCATGCACTAGATCTGTTTATCTCTTTGGTGTGTATTGTAACAGAATCCACTTTAGGGTTCAGAGCTAAATTTTAGATTACTATTTAATTAACACTCAAGATACCTCGAAAAAAAGATTACATGCTAGATATATAATAATGATAGATTGCAGACAAACACATACACGCACACTCTTCTCCATCTGACCTGTCAAATCAGATTTCCGTTCGATTGGAGATACCAGCAGCTTCATATTCCTTTCGCTCGACTCGACTCGCTCGCCATTTCGATACGTTCCGCGCTAATTGGTTGCCGGTTTGGCGGGATTAATTGCGAATACCCTTACGACCGTACCGAACATGTGACCTGTCAGCTTACGACCCGGGGACGATTTGTCTTTGTCGTTTCCTCGCATAATTGTGTCCTGTGTTCGCAAAGCCTTCGTTGGCGTGTTTGACAAAGGTTTATTTTATTTTTTGCAACGGTATGTTCGCTCGTGTGTTGATTGGAAAAAAACCAAAAATCTACTACCAAAATCGGTTGGTGGACGCCCACGAGCCACGAACGTTATGATTAATTGGAACTCTAAGACACCAGAAAAGGCCACCGCGGCATAAATCAACGATTGTCGATGGTTGGGCTTTTTGTTTCAATTCTGTCACCACCGACGGCGAGCCGTCGAACGCTAGTGGCGTGCGCCGTAATTGAATGCGTGGGCAGCACTAGAGTCCCATTAGCGGGGTGTTATTTGTTCCCCTCGAACCGCCGAAAGAAATTAGTCAGCAGTGTTTTCTATTCGTCATAAAATCGAATGATTATTACTGTAGATGCGAGCTAGCTTGGGCGTAGAGCAAACGACGGACGGGGACCTGTAAATAGTTTAATTTAATTACGCAAACGGCAAACAAATTGAGGCAAGCGTCAAGTTTTACGGCTGATGAATCAGTCGGCGGCCGATGTTCGAAGTTGGCATGAAGTCATCTTTTTTTCTTCTGACAGACTGACTGTCCTGTTGGTTTAGCGGCAATCGCCGTGTATGTATAACTACAATTTATATCAAATTTGATTAGCTTTTTCCCGGACACCTCTCCAGTCGATGGTGTGGATTGACGCCGATTTGCGCGCAGTTTAAAATGACGTCCACCACATTGTATTACAATGTTTGTTTTTATTCCGCGTTTACACGAAGCTCGAAACTTGTCGAACACTTCGATGAAGGATCCAACGCTTGCTCGAGGGGGTAAATAGATTGTGCATAAATTTCAATAAATTAACGACAAAAAGCATATTTATCCAATTCAATTTAATAACTTGTAAATGCGGATGAGAAACAGTTGTCGGGGATGAGCTCGGTGCGCTTTCGGGTCCTTTCGCCGCTCATGACAGAGGATGAGCCAAAGCGTGCAATTGCGTTTGCCGTTAAACTCCCGCAGGGTTGTGAAGAGTGGAGGGGACACACTTAGCCCAAACATAAAGCTGTCTGAAGGTAATAAACTTGCTAAAATATTATGAATCGGAGACCTCGTATGGGAATGAAGCTAATCCGATGGCACTTCGGGGCTTCGGACCAGGATCAGCGGAAATCGATTCCCGTAATGATTTTTCCTTTTTTTCATCCGCCTCTTCGAAGCGTAAACTTCGCTTCTGAATTACCTTTGCACTTGAGTTGAGCATCGTCTCAGCCACTGGTGAAGCTGAGCGAAAATAAAGCGATAATCGTTTAATTTGCTTGTTCATCTGTCCTCGGTCGTCTGTTTTTGCTGGCTACTGCCTTCCACTGGACCATTATTATGTTACAGTGCCACAGTGCTTGGTATTTACAGGACGAATAGGCAAGAAATAAGAATGCAAACACAGCTCTCCCCCGAAGGCACTTTCAGTGGCATTCCTTTCATGGGGCGAGGTTTGTTGCGGAAACCAAAAAAAAGGCTCCGAAGCGAAAGAACTCCGCGATGCAATGCGCGATCGATTGGTCAGATTGAGATCGCTTTTGGGTTTATTCAAGCGGTGAATGACATTTTAGCTACTTTCGTGGGGCGCGCACGGGTCCCAAACATCAAACGCCCACTGATGATGAAATTTTCCTTCAACCCACGGTCGCCACACGGGGCCACACCGTGCACCAGATGGATGTTTGATATTTCAGATCGGGGTCCAAGAGATGGAACATGGTGTGTATGTTAATCTAATTCCAATCCGTAAAGATCTTTGCGCGAACTTCTCGGAACTCAGCCGCCAGAGCTGCGTTGGCTTTTCTTCATTAGCATGGCTTGGTACGATGGCGATGCGGAAGAGGTGGAGTTTACCTTGAGAGGGGTTTGATTGCTTGTTTCTTGATACATATTTTTTGTTCCAAACAAATATCAGACCAGGGTTATGCCTACGTGTATGTATATCAAAATGCGGTAGCCGTTGGACAGGTTGAAATACGCCGGACAGCTTCTAGCCGAAGGGGGTAGGCTGTCTCACACTGTGAGACTGCAGCTAGGCAGCAACGCAACATAATTGGGCAACTATTTTGATGGGTTGTTTGTTGAATACATTAGAAAAAATGGTTTAAATATTTCCCGCATAAATATTAACTGATAGCTAGGCTTAGGTTCGGTTGGCGGTGGAAAATGGCGGTTCAGTGAGGTGAGCTTTTCGTGCTGGCTCGCTTGATTAAGCGCTGTCGACAATGCTGAGTGAGTTGCAAGACAGGATGCTAGTTGAGTTCTAATTAGATACAAATAGAAATTGCATGGAATTCACTAACAACACATAGTAAATTCAATGAGAAACAGTTATATAATTTATAGGTGGCATACCTAAGCATAGTCTTCTGATTCTTTTTGATTAGTTGCATAAAATAATTAATCACATGAAATGAAACTATCAATAGAACTGAGAACACAGCTTGAAGACCGCTTTGATAATCTAAAATGCAGGTCTAAATTTATTGGATTTTTCAGTTCATGACAATACATTTTTGCTTTGCTTGGAAATACATTTTTGCTTGTAATTTCGTTGAATTTTCATAACATTTTCAAAAAATGTAATCAGTTTCAAATCTCTGCTTCAGTCACGATTATAACTTTACTACAATTATGATTATTTTTGAAAGATTACTGAACCTTATTCAGTAAACATAATTGTGACTACATAGATTAAAACTAATCTTTTGAGGTATCGCAGCAATTGCATTCTTTCTACCATGATTACTCCGAAACTGGTTAAAGCGACTACTTTCCATATACCGTAAGCCTCCAAGATTAATAATCACCATTCAACTGCATCCACTCCAGCAAAACTATCCTCAAAACAAACCAATCAACCTAATCACAACATCGTCAGCCCCCATCGTTCACAATTTGTCAAAACGTCTGTACATCCTGCACAGAGTCACTCGCGCGCTGCAAATGCCTACAATTGAAGTCACTTCATACGGCACCCGAAGCGACGAACCCGAAAAGCGTCGCGTCCGAGCACTAAACGATTAGCTGTCGTAAAATCATCATCCATCATGAAACGCAAAAACACTGCAAGCCCGCCCCCTATTCGCAAATATACACACTATCCATGAGGCGCTCGAGCCAGCGATCGGTGGAAATTTATTAAGCACCAAACCACTCCATTGCAAGTGCTACTCACAATTTTTCCCTCTACCTGTTCAACAAACGGCAACAACAAAAAAGTACGAAGAAATCATAAAACCGATAGCAAGCAGCGCACAAAAGCCACAGGTGCAGCGGAGCGGGCTACGGTGCCAGCCAGTGCGGTTGCAGCAAAAAGGTTATGCAATTTGACAATCTCAATCCCACAAATCATACAACAACTCAATACCTCAGCTAGATATCAAATTCAATGTACACGAACCTGCGCCCCCCCCCCCAACCAACTCCACCCTGGTGGACCCCGTGGATTCGCTGGCAAAGTTTCTCGGAATAGACAGGGGGAAAAGATGGACCAGCACAAACTCGAGGGTTTTATCAGAAAGTCATAATTTTTGCACCGTCCGTTCCCTACACCAGCCTACCGCGTTTGCTCCGCGATTAACGAACCGGGCAATAAAACCGTTTTTGTCACCGCGGCGGCGGTGTGGCACCGAACGAATCATATTCGATCAACGTTTTATTTTTCTTTCTTGCCCCGCCCCTCCCTACAGTCTAAGCTACATGAATGGAACTGTTTATCACTTTTATGAGCTGACGGGATGGTGTTTGATTGGTTGGTTCTTGTTTTTTTGTATTGCGACTTTGGTTCGATTTTTCCTATGTTTAGTACAAGTGTCTTGTTAGTAATAAGTGACAACCGCCTTTTTAGGTGGCATTTTATTTAACTTTTTTGTTAATTTTATTGTTTCCTGTTTTTTCGCTTTTCTTATGTTATTGTGTTTTTTTCCTTTTTTTTCTAGATAAACGTCGCAGTTCAATGTTTAAGTACAGATTTCAGCAGTCAAAAGGGTGTTAAGGTAATGTATTATTAAATTTTTTTTCAGCTTGCGATTTATGTTTGGGTCAACCGACTAAAAGGGCACAATATTTTTCTGGTATTGTAGTATACTTACTCCGGTTACTAAAATAGTAAAATAGTAAGGTTTCGAATATATTCGACGAAACATGTTTCAGGTTTGTCGAGCTATTTTTAACTGATTTTGAATCATTTGAATTAAATAATTCATTTTTCAATTTATGCCTATATAATCATAGAGGACAAACGTCCATGTTAGTCTTAATTAGTGCAAAATACCCTGGGTAAATTTTTGAATGAGTATCCGTTGATTTAAGTATTATTTATTTAAGCTTTTCTCATGCTCACTTAGTTTGTAATAATGAGATCTACAACCTATACTAGGTCGCTTGAAATGAATAAAATCACTGTTGCACCGTGTTTTCAGCAACATTTTAACCTCATTGTATCATTATCAATTGGTAGTTCTGGAAGTGTACACACTTCGCGATGAGATAGTTAGGAGACATCAAATGCTTGCAATTCCGCAGAGCGGGTAAAATGTTGTGGCTGGTTGCGCCTTTAAGCAAGTTAGTTGGTATTAACGTTCAGATCTTATCTCTTCATTATGTGACAAACGAATTGTTCATACGAATCTTTATGTTACTCGTGCTACTCGTTATTGAAAAAAGAGAGAAAAAATTAGATATCAGGTAGCAAAGAGAGAATGAATCGGTCCAAAACCAGCTCTCATCTAGTCTATACACTTAATTCAATTACTTTCGAGACTGCTTCCCGATCTTCTCTCCGTTCGAATATAACGAAATTTTCGGAAGCATTTTACGCCGTCGCTATTTATACGATTTTGATGCATTAGCTGCATCATCTCTCATTGATTTATTTCCCAAGTACAATAAAACGATCCTAATTCCATAATCGAATAAGTATCACAGCTTTCTTCAAAAAACTAACATCTCTTTCTTTCTTATTGGGGGTAGTGTAATACAATCAAAAAACAAATTTGAGTATTTGTTTAGAAAATTCCATTGTAAAAAATTATCTGTCCTAATTTTGAAATTAGTTAACTATTTGACTTAATAAGTGCAATGATCATTTCAGATCTCAATATCATCGAAAAGTTTAGGGTTTATTAGGAAAAATTACAAGCTCATCCATCCAAACAAAAACGCTCCAGAAGCGCATTTACGCTTCGACTTCGTCTCATCAGAATCCGACACTATCTTAAAGATAGGACACCGAGTTGACACTAGCTCCAAAAAAACTACAGCACCATTTGTGTTTCTGAGCAAACATGCGTTAGGTCCCGCAAGAAACGGAGTTCTGATTAAGCTGATGAGAATTAATGAAATCGAATCTTTGTTTGAATTGGCCAGCCAACGCAACATGCACTATGAAATGTTTCTCCTTAGTGTTTTCGTTTTTTTAGAGCGAGCGTAAATCCGGTGGTACCAAGTTAATGTCGGATTCAGATGAGACGAAGTCGAAACGCAAATTCCATAATTAATTTAAGTATAGGTTTTGTGGTTTTTACATTTTTCTCCTTGGTGTCTAATTTTTACCTAAATTTTCTCCACTAAGGAGAGACATAGCATAGCGAATATTTCAATTTTTCGTTTCGCTGCCCGTGCCTTACTGACAAAAGCAGCAACTAGAATTGGAATAAATTTCAACTATTTAAAAACAGGTAAATCTAAAAGCAAGTCTCTTCCGCAAACGAATAGCAAGAGCCATGAGGACTGGATACGTTCTCTTCCATGTGTCTCGACTGAAACTGAAATGAATTTGCTTACCCATATTTATAGAATTGAGTCAATTTGATATGGTTATTATTAAAAATTCAAACAAGTTTTACGTAATTTACAAGATCATTTATCACTCCGTGAGCTGAACCTTACAGAATGTAATAACTACTATTTTGCTTGGATTTTTCCAACAAGTTTAAACATATTCCCTCTAAGACATTGTTAGAAATGTTCCGATAAAGGATGCCGAAAGAAAAGTCATCTTGAAATTTTGCCACCTCCAAAAATTTTTACGAACATGCATTCTTCAAAAATCCTACATTTTTTAACAATTCCTACTTCTGAGCAGTTCTCTTTAATAGAATAAATCTTTGAGATATAAATATTTTGGATTGCCCAAATCATAGTTTCTGAAATAAAAATTTTTGATTGCAAATATGATAGAGAACTTGGAAGATTAAAATATTTAAAAAATATGATTTTCCTAATCTAGGTGTCTTATCAAATCTCAACGGTTTTGCAAGATTATTTAATTCCAAATGAGCTAATCTTATCTTAGTACAAAAATTAATAATGAAAATTAACAAAGGATATTTAAACACCGCAATTGGCGCGATTGTTTTAAAAATTTCCATGATATTTTTGGGTTTACTGCTTAAGTTATTAAGTTTCTTAAAACTCTCACTTATTTGACAATATTACCGAAATGTGTTCGGTGCGTATAGTGATGTATTTTTTACTCGATTAACGCAATTAATCGATTAATTTCTGAAATAATCGAGGAATCAATAATAGATTAGAAGCTTTCGGTATAATCGAATAAATCGATTAGCTGATATCAACTAATCGACAACATAATACATGAAGCTCGTCATGAAGGGTACCACCTAACGCTAAACATGAAAACCGCCCAACAAAAAATGCAAGCGACATGAAATTCAAAATAGACGCAGTGGCCTTTTTTGGTTGACAAACTAAGATTTACTACCTAATCGATTATTGATTTTAATCGATTATTTTGGCCGATTACTCGAATCAATTAATCAAGCTCTCGAAAATTACTCGATTAACGGATAATCGATTATTTGCAAAAATCACACATCACTAATTGCGTAAAGTAGATGCAAGTCGCGAACATAATTTAATTTTTAAACGTAAAATATCATGACATTAATTTAGCGCCAAATTAGCGTAATGTCTAGGAACTCCTAAAGGGGGACACCAAATAAGTCGCCAAATCAAACCACAACAGAGTTGAACGGATAAACTTCATCTACAAATCGCCTGCCAGATCAGATATGTTTGGGCAAATTTTGACATTTTCTTCTCTTGAATCTACTCTAAGACGGTAAATTTGAGCATTTATCCAATATCATTCCTATCCAGGGTGCTGGGGTAAGTCTTGTCTTAAGTATCACCAAACCTTTTCTTAAGTATCACCATCCACATTGATTCAACACGATTTGATGACCAACTGAGGATAGTTTCCTGAAACAACTAACTACTAGACATTTTTCTGCTCATTTCGATTTGGTGTATATCTACAATATACATCTGTCATATATCTAGGAACCTATTTTCAGGAATTTTAGCTTCTCTTTGTGTTAGAATTATTTTCACTAATAACCTTTCTAAATTTCGTTTATTTTTCAATAGCTATCCCAAGTCATCAGAATTAATTAAATGATTCATTCAATTTTTAAGCCCCTCCCGAAACAAAATTCTGGAAACTGACCTGCCAACAGGTCACAACTGCATAGTCGAAAAATTTCTGTGTTCATTTATTTTCTAATATATTAAAATGCTTAGAACTAATTTTTATTCGCTTTTTGTATTTTTGAGTGGTGTTCTCGGATGAACTCCCTGTCAAAGGGACTCATCACAATTGCAGACGCGACAGTAGATGTCACCCACTAAAATACTACCTAAGGCCAATTGCAGCGGGCCGTGATTCTGATTGTGATATCGAGTGCACGGTTTAGATGTGGTTTGTGGAAACTTTACGATTGCGCTGGAACGAGCATATATATGTGTGCCTAAGACCGCGTTTATAAATTTTAAAGTGCTTAAACGTTTACTTACTCACCGGAGCGTTTTCATGTTTGACGAATTTCGCGTTAAATCGTATTCCGAGTTGGCAGCACCCTCTCAGATTTTAATGAAACTTTCTGTACATGAAGATTTTGTCACAAAAAGCCACTTTGCATACTTTGTTTTTCCAAAAAATGATCTAGACTGTCTTTTGAAAAGGGCCAAACTTTTTTTACCATTTTTATTCAAATAGCTATAGTCTAAAAATGACAAATCCTACGAAAAATGTTGTAGGAGTGGTTTTTACAAAATTAGTCAAATTTTCGAAAAAAAAATATTGAACAAATTCTTCATTGACTCCTACACTGAAAGAAATCAATTTTAAAAATTTAAAGTCGATTTACAAAAAAACAGCATTTTTGATTTGGATGAAATTTGGTTCCAAGATAGATAATTATGTTCCCTACCTACAGTCAAAAATTCAAGTTGGGCACTTTCAAGGAAAAAAGTTATTTGAAAAAAAACTTTTCCTTGTCCAAACTGAATTTTTTTCTTCAGTGTATTTCTATAGAAAGCTAAACCAATGAAAGTCATAATCATCTCAGAATCCAATAAAACTTAGTTTGTGAGAAGATATTGTCTAATTTAGCAACAAAGCATATTTTTATTAAGGGGTTAATACTTTTTCATTTTTCATAAAATCGATTTTTTTTATTACTTTATCTGAAACTCCTTGAGAATGTTTTCCCAAATTTTTGTAGAGATCCGAGCAATAGATCGAAAGCTACAGCGCTTCCAAGCGCACTTCGTCTACCAAGAGCAGTTGTAATTTGAAATTTTAAACTCGATTATCTCGAAATGTCGTCTTACTAAAAATGGTTTTTCCGTAATCACGATTGCCGAAAAACTTCTCAATCAATTTTCTTATTTTTTTCAGTTAATCGTAATTAATTTTTCTCATACGTTAACGATTCCTTTTTTATTCATAAATTTTTGCTTCATGGATAAAATTTTTTAATACCATTTTTAGAGCTTAAAACAACAATTTTTTTACTAAAAACGTTCTCGAATGCAGGAAAAAACATTATTTATTCAACTAATCGTTAAAGTACGAGGAATACTCATATACTAATGGATTTTTTTTTTAATTTTGGGATTTTAGATGATCGATTGGTCTTCAATCGTGATCACCGCAAACCTCTTAAATAAAAAAGGCTTTCGGGGAAAAAGCCATAACTCCGCCAATTATCAATTTATTTTTATAAACTTATGCTCGTTTATTTCACTGAAAAATGTACTACCAAAATATTATAAGTTTGATGTAACGAAATCATTGCTTTATTCCTTTACCTAAATCAAACTTTCTTGACTTTTCTTTTATTTGAATTTTACATAATTATTTATTTATTTTTATATGTAACATTTGTCTTAAAACTATCTTCATGCATGCTATTTTGTATTATTTCTATACAACGAAATTATTTTTGGTTCATCTTTTGAATTCGAATTCCCCTTCGCATCTACTTTGCCACCAGGAATAGGCACCAAACTGTGGATTTTTTGAGTTTCAGATATTGTTTTTGGCGTTATTATACAGCTCTTCGTGTTCTTCTGAAATTTTTGTTGTACTGTTCAGTCAATATGTAGCAGAAAATTAATTTTGTGATATTTTTATCAATTTGTTCAACGCCCAGCTATATAACTCTGGAGAGTTGTTATGACATTTCCATAGTCGCGAGCAGGCCTGGCTGTTTTTGCCATTCGCTTGAGAGTGCCACTAATAGCATCACAGGGTCCTTTTCCATGGGATGCTGCAACAAAATGCCATCCTGCGCTTAACTCATACCTTGACTGGAATCTACACAAGCTTGCGAAGTTTTGCTTATTTTTGTATTGTGCTGCTGCTCCATCAGATATAAAATATATTTTAGAAAAGTTTGTCAATTGTTTCATAAAATTTATCAGTTTTGAGAGGAACAAATGAACTGCAGTCTTCAAGTCTTCCAGTCTTCTAGTCTTCCAGTCTTCCGATATTCCAATCTTCCAATCTTCCAGTCTTCCAGTCTTCATTCAAGTTTGTTATGAATATATACCAAATTCGTTACTGATACTTTTTGCATGTATCAGGCAACTTACAACTGGGAAAATGGATCCTGAGATGATTATGACTTTCATTGGTTTAGTTTTCGATAAAAATACACTGCAAAAAAATTCAGTTTAGACAAGGAAAAGTTTTTTTATAAATAACTTTTTTTTCTTGAAAGTGCCCAACTTGAACTTTTGACGGTAGGTAGGGAAAATAATTACCTATCTTGGAAAAAAATTTCATCCAAATAAAAAATGGGGTTTTTTGTAAATCCACTTTAAATTTTTAAAATCGGTTTTTTTCAGTGTAGGAGTCAATGAAGAATGCTATCAATATTTTTATTCGAAAATTTGACTAATTTTGTGAAAATCACACCTACAACATTTTTTTGTAGAACTTTTCATTTTTAGACTAGAGCCATTTGAAAAAAAATGGTAAAAACGTTTGGCCCTTTTCAAAAGACAGGCTAGATCATTTTTGGAAAAACAAAGTATGCAAAGTGGCTTTTTGTGACAAAGTCTTCATGTACAGAAAGTTTCATTAAAATCTGAGAGGGTGCTGCCAACATTTGTTCGAGTTGGCGCGAAATTCGTCGTTTGCGAGACCTCGGACGTAGGGGTGCATGAATGATGCATGTTCGCGGTTGTATTATCGCTTGTTTGTTTGTTAACTGGTTTGATTCACGAGTATAAATTCGTTTGTTTAACCGTGTAATCTCTATTATATTCGCGTGGGCTTATGAATGTTCGCGTGAATTGCGATTTGTAGTGAATTTTGCAGATCTAGAAGGGAATGAATTCTCTCAATATCGTTTGGAGTAACCGCTTGTATTATCGCGATGGGCACAAGTGTTTCTATGTCATCATGTTTGATCGCGTGGGTATTTTTATTTCGCGTATGCTATCGTGTGTATACCTTCGCGTGTTTGAATTTGTTTATAAAACAGCTAGCTCGCATATTTGTGATAGTTTTAGAATATTAACGCGGGCCGTTATTTTGAAGTTCAATTTCGAGTGTATGGTTCAGATAAAGGGAGAAAGTGAGCTTCCCTACATCACTGGAGAATCCATCTATCGTACCTTGGGACTTGTATAGTGTAGACGAATCCGGTGTTTTGGAGTGCGAGCTCCAGGACTGGTGCGATTCATGCTCACACGAGAGCGAACGTTTGTATGTTGGCGCTTGAGACCGCTTTTATAAATTCATAAGTGTTAACACGTTGACTTAATCGCCAGGATTTTATTATGATTGCGATACCGTAAACGTAGGTATAAGGGGAAGATCGTGTTAGCGACTTGGTTTGTATTATCGTGAGCGTTTGTATATTATTGTGCGCGTACTTTTGATCGCGTGTGCGTTTGTATAACGAGTATGCGAGTGTATTACTAGGCAACTTTTCAAAATGCGGCTTATACAAGAAAAGTACTATAATTGCTCGAAAGCCAACGCCATTTTTTGTGTGTACACTCTGAGTGAAATTAATGTTAGTACAATTTTTATAGTCAAGTTATTCCAAAACCTTATTAAAATTTCATAGCTTTTAGCGCATTTACTGATAACATAATTGTAGTGAGTATGGAGAATCAAACAAAGTTTTGTTAGAATATTCAGCAGGGCTGTTCAAAATGCTATTGCAAACAATTTTGTTGAAGACATGGAAGCAATATACCTTTTTTCCAATCACTCAAGTTCTTATGTCGAACAGTGTAATCAAAACCTCTTTCCAGTTCTCTTATCGATCAAAAACTATTCCCTCAATTTTATCGTGTGAAGGAAACTGACACCAATAATAAGCTAGGAATTCGATCAACAAATTACCACCCGTATGTCACCAAAAAGGATTATACTTTAGGCGGGAACGAATTAAACGACAAGGTTTCCTTCTACGTTGACATCGAATCTTTCTACCACAACCGATAAATCGACCGACAACATTTCAATAAAATTCATTCAAGAGCAGACACCAAATCGAAGCTTATCGCATTACCATTTCTCTTCGGTTCACCCGAAAAGAGATTCCCGAAGTGAGATAAACGAACGAAAAATATCCTTTTATTTAATTGGATTTCGGTTTAATCCCGTTTCCCACCACTCGCTTACCGATGAAATGATTGGCATCATTTTTGACGGAGGCGGCGGCGGGCGGTTACATCTCCTTTTCCCAACCCTGGTCTGCTTTCGATCTGATTGCCTTTTAACGAGCCCTGAAGCGACGAACCCGCTCGCAAGATGAATGAAATCATCAGCAAACCATTTGACCTTCATTTACCACACTAATTACAACTGCCGCTATAAAAGGAGCGTAATGGATGGACAGCCATTAATCCCGAGCCTGGCTCACACGGACGTACATATGTATGTACGTGCTGGCCCTTGGATTCAATTGCCGTGGTCTTCAGTCACAGTAACAGGGCGATTGTGATCACGATTCTCGCGATGATGCTGCATACTGCCAATACGACGCATCGAGCAGCCAGCCCTTTCGGGTTCAGTCCGCCATGACAGGACCCCCGGAGGGGCGCAATATGCGTCCCGATCGCTCATCACACTCGTTGCTTGCTTCGAGCAGTAAAGTGAAAGAAAGAAATCTCTTTGCTACAAATGATCATGATAAATTATGATTGGTTACCCGTGATGTGTCTGTGTGTGTCCGAGGAGGAGAGAGTAGAGGCGAAGGGTTTATCATCGGCCATTTGGCACCGAACGAGGCGTGCATTCGTTTGCTACCATCATCGCCGCCGACAGAACCGAACTGCTCGTCGGTCGTCCCTGCGAAAAGTGAGAGACTAAATAATTGCTCATTATCAATTTCAGTGTAATTTGCTGATGATGAACAAATAATAATTTAATGATAATGATAGCTGCAGGATAAAATGGTGGGAGAAAAACGGGGCACAGGTGGTGCCTTTCTCGCGAGCTCTGTTCTGACTCGATCAGTCTTGCGAGGTGGATGTTGCATCAGTTACCTGATCGATCGTCATTTACCAAGTCCCTCTATTTTTGGTAGTTTGATAACAAAATCATCACAATCGAGCAGGAAAGGGATACATTTCCTTAAAGCTATCATGAAGACAAATTTAAAATTGTACTATTGTTGCTGTTTTGAAAGCGGTGTTAATTATATTACGCTATTAACTATGGAGTTCCTTTCTTCGAACATTTAATAGATCACTAGCTAGGAGACTATCCTCCGACCGACTCCACTGAGAGCGAGATGATCGGGTGGACTCGATTGCTGTGACAAGAAAAGATCCACCGATCAACATCGGGGAATGATAATAGCCCAGAGGCCATATCTGTCCGGGTGCATTTCCATACCAAAGGGAACGGGGTTAAGTGGACCTCTCTCGACCATAAATATCTATTGGTAATCAAGCGGTGCTGCTGGTTGGTTGAATGCTTGGTCAGCCTAATAGTTGATCTCAGGACGACGACTCTAAAGAATGGATGATGACAAGCATTAAATTGCTACTTAATCATTCATCCATCCATCGTTAGGGGTACTGGAACCAACGATGGGCAGCAGGTTTGCGCGTGAAAAAAGAGAAACAAATGACTTGCGTGAAAGTGCAAAAAACCGCCAGCAACTTGGTCTCTTTCGGGGGCCGCTACACTGCACTGACTGGCTGCTGCCGCATCTAAGAGGCGCACATAAATCGCCAACGATTGGTCGGCACGTAACCGATGACCAGGCTCTTAACCGGGGCCGTTTTTGTGTTGACAGCGGTAATCAATTATACGAAATTACAAACCTGGCGAAGCATACTCAAAGGTTCAAATAAAATAACAACACCGCGCTCACCCAAAAGGGTATAATCTAGCCAAATGAACTTATCAGAAATAACAGTCATATAAGCGGAAAAGTGGGAACCTGGCATCAAAATAAGGTAGAGGATCGGGAGCCCGTGTGAAACAATTGGCGGCGTTTGCTTCTCCTCAAAAAATTTGATCAGGAACTATCCCACGGTCGTCAGATTTGTATTCCTCGCAACTGTTTGGGGCGCAATTACACTCTTGCTGTTGAGGTGAAAATTAGTCTGTATACTAATCGAACAGCCTACCATTCCATCAAATTCGGAAATATGAGACACAAAAGCCCGATCGAAAAGAGGCACGAATTAACATTTTTCGATACCCCTCAGCTAACCGTGGAAATAATCTAATTAATGCAGCTAAATAACATTCGGCTTGATTGTCGCTCCGTTCGCCATCAAGGTTAATTTTTTTGACTTTTGCTAATGACTTTTGATAAAGTCAGGCAGACAGACGAAGCTCGTACCACGTTAGGTCTCTGCGGTAACCTTAATGAGCCGCCTTAATGAGATGAACCGTAAATGGGAGCGATTAGGGAACTAATAGAATCGGATTTTGAGGCGAAATTTTGTCCGAAGGAATCACGCGGTCTGACAAACCGACATCGTTTTTTCAACGAGGGACGCGGAAGCGAATAAATTTCGCCATGGGGAATTTATGAAAATCAAAATTTTAAAGTCTCGTCGCCTTAGTTTGATTTACAAAAACAGGTTTTCTTCAAAAATGCACCTAGTAGCATTAAAACTTGCGCTAAGTTTAAACAATCTCGATCGTAACCTACGTTCGTCACAAGGCATTCCCGTTTATGGAAAATGATTTAACTGCTTCTTTATGATTTGACCACCACGTATCACCACTTGTGTTCACAAGCAAACAGCTATCCATCAATGATATCCTGTAAGCACAAAATATATGTGCTTAGAGATCATCATCCCTGGTGGTCAAGTCGGCTGCCATACACTGATGAAACTAAGTCGAAACGTTAATCCTAAGTACTAAAAGTATTAGGTATTTTTACCTCTATGCATAAAACCATTTTAACCAATTTTCTCCTTATAGAGAGATAATAGCAAGAAGCATAATAAAAAACTACAAAGGGGCAGCCCTATGGGGTTGCATGAACTGTAGACGTAGGACTATACTACTTAATGTAAAATATTTATTTTCTTAGTGCATTCAGAGTAATAATAAATCAAATATATTTCTTACGTATAGTTTAAGCACCACCAACCAACATCGAATGTTACATATTGAACCAAACCTTGTTGGTTATCAGGTTATTTCATTTGTAGTTGGTGATCGAATCCGATTAAACTTATTTGAGAAGAGCTGAAGAAAGAAGATAGAAAACCGTGACCGAACTAATATCTGGAACTTAATCTTTATAGCACAAGATTAGCTTTTAAAAATTGTGAAAACTTTTCGATTGTATGTGGTAAAAAACCAGGACCAGAGAAAAAATCAAATTTTAGACAATATAATCACACTTCATGTATAGACCAAGCCTTCTAGTTATATTCTGCCATTATGGTAACATTCCTAAAGCACGCATTCAAATGTAGCGAATACAGTGGTCTTTATCATATATCGAAACTATAAATATACAAGATTCGAAAACAATTTTATATATGGACTTGCTCTGCCATCTGTGAAAAAGAATCTGTCATAAAAAATTGTGCAAAAAATTTGTGACATTACAGAAAATTCTGTGAACGTAGTAATCCTGCTAACAAATTAAATATACGTACCTACACATTCGCCTCAAACATTGATCCCTAAGACAAGACTCGACCGTTTTTGTTCCAATTTTACGTCAGGATGGTCCAGCTCCTGATTGGTTGATTCTGACTTTTTGCACCGTACGCAATGTTGCTGCAGGGATAGCGAAATGATGTTTGACAGTGTAACTATATTTATAGAAAAAGATTGTCATTACTTTTGACAAATAAAATTATTATCGTTAAAAAAGTAAAAAACACTAAATTGAACAGAAATTGTGCGGCAAAGTGAAACAAGTATTAATCATGCATTTATCGTACCGTGGTTGATTAATTTTAAGAAAAATATAACAGAAACCACACCATAATCTAAAACTTTTCGGAAAATGGCTTCATAAAACCTTACTATGCACCCATGACATGGAAAACGGTGCCCTTCATCAATATAGTGGATTCAAGATACAAATATTGCCGGCATAAAATAAATTAAGAAGACTTCATTTTCTTTAATAAAAATAGCAACACTGTTCGGAAGATTTCGGCAGGGTGAAAATGTGCGAAAAGAAGAATGTCGAAGGAAAAATAAGAAGCCGATTGTCACGTCTTGTCTTTAAGTAGAGCGAAAAAGACAATTAGTACCACGACACTATGTTAACCGTGTTTGAAAATGGAGTTCGAATGTACAAGCGATTTTGTGTACGAATAATTGTGTTCGAGATTGTACATAAAAGTGTGCTGGAAACGAGCACAAACAAAGGAAAACATAGTGCTTGAACGGACAAGCTCAGTCGCGTGTTTGACGGAACTGGACAGCCAGTGCAACGGACTTCTAACGCAGTTACACTGGCTGTGAAAACACGCCTGCCGTTCAACAGGCAACTGATCTTGACCGACCAAATCCGTTCTTTAAATAGTCGATAATGACGTCATTCATAGCGCGCTAGGTACACAAATCTGCCGTGCCAGACTTGGGAAGCGCTATCTTCTGTGTGTAAATGCGCGATATATTGACTAGGTTGCACATTATTTAAATTTTTAATGCCATGATATCAAAAATCTTTGGGTTTATCTATTGGAATCTATTCTTAGAAGTATTTCGAGGCGATATGCGCAAAAAATTTGAAAATTTATCGAGAAGTGACTGAATTATATGCGTTTAAAATTGGACCACTTTTCGTTACATACCATTTTTGTAGAAATTGCAAAGTGCAACCCCCATATCGAAAATGAAGACGTAGTCCTACGTCAAAAATTCAGTGCACTCAAGTTACTTGATTAAATTTGCTTTTGACGCAGCTCGATACTGGTCCTTCAGATGATTAGTGTGTTGGTTTCAATGATTACAGTGCAAGCATTTTCACACAAAATTGAACTATGGGGAACGGGGATAGCATAGTTGGTAAATCGATTGCCTTGTGCGCAGCTCATCATCATTTTCAATTTGGAAAATTGGTGATTGATATGATCGAATGCCAACCGTTTTGTTTAATTCGTTTATTTGACACGAATCAATCTGATATTAATCGCTTGTTACAAAATAAAGTAAGACATTTTTGTTTTTCAAAAGTTTTATTTTCTCAAAAACTTTATGCATTTTGAAATCAAATTGGAACGACAAATTTTCTCAATTTCATTTTAATTGTTTTTGTTTATTTTGACACTTGTTGATGTTTCAAATTATGTTTAGTAATTTAACGTCGAAACGAAGCCTTAATGTTTAAATTGTTCATAAAACTGTTTTTAAAAAGTGTTGATAAAAGATAATATTTGCAGATATTCTCAGACATAAATCAAAATTTATATAAATGATAATCTTGAATATAGTAGTTTCATGGCAAAATAACATTTATACAAAATTTACTTTGTATTTTTTTTTGCTATAGATTCGAAATATGTTTGAACATATTGCTTGGTTCACAAAAATTTTCAGCAATTTATTTTGCAATGTAATTTTTTAGTGGGAATGTATCTCGACCATGTTTTTGGAACAAACGAAACAAAACGAAATGTTCTGATAGAGAAAAACTACCCAAGCCCGGTTGTTGACTAGATTTGATTTAGAAACCAAAACAGTGCAGGCGTAAAAGCTTTATCTTATGCAACTAATCACAGTCGTTGCTTGTTGCAAGTGCTGCTTGCACTATAACATCAAACTGAAAACTGCTTCTGCTATAAGTTGAAGCAAATTGAAAACTCTTAGATTTTGAAAGTTCTTGTTGATAACAAAATAAGTATAAAGTTTAATGTATTAGTGAAAAAATGCTATTCCAATTGCTTCTCAAAAAAGAAAGAGTTCCTACTCGCACGAGAGCACAAGCAAAAGAAGACCGGAGAATGCGGTGAGGAATGACCAGTGGCAGACCCAGGGGGAGAGTCCTGGAAGTCCGGACCCCCTCCGAAATTATTTTACTTGTTGAGAAATTTTTAATTAGTTTCAATTTTATATTAGCTTTAAACTCAAAATTACTCCAAACCAAATTTGATTAACAAAACTGATATTCTTTTAATAAGGTTATTACGTATTACGAATTGTATAATGTTCAATTTAAAATCGAAATTTCGGACCCCTCCCGAATTTTTTTTTCTGGATCCGCCTCTGGGCATGGCATCACGCTATCTTGCAATTGAGAAATCACATTTAGGGACAACATTACAAAATGAAAAGATTAATTTCATCCCATGCTTGAATAGACGAAACAATATCATTGCTTGTTCACTTACAACATTGCCATAATAACATTTGGTATAAGAATTTTTATTTGCAGGAATTCATTGGGCATAGTTTTTTTTATTTTGTTGGAAGTTGCACCTCAAAATGCAGTCTGCTACCAGCACGCAAACAATACAACCAGTTGTTCCCAACACTGTCTTCCCGGTATACCAGTCATTGAGGAAAAGTTCAATCGTTAGCTAGAGTAGAAAGTATCTTTGCTATGGTGAGCAGAGGTCGCACATGTTGCGTTAATAGGGTACACTGTAGAAAGCATCGTTGACGGTTGTTACTGTGCATCAGCTGTATTAGTTACGGCCTCGTGTATGTTTTCGTGTGGTGTTCTGCGAAAACGCATTATCTTTTGTACTCAATACAGTACATTTCATCAATGTAAAAAAAATGTCAAGTTAGCTTTTTCTTACGTAAAAATTCATGCTGAATACTATTTTTTGTTGGTTTCTCGATATTTTTGTTTTAAAAAAATAAGGACATCAACATGAAACATATGCTTTGGGGGCACGATATTTCAGCTGTTTGGGGACACTATAGGTCACTACTATAATGTAAATTATTTTGACAGGAAAATTGTGCGCAATTTCGTGCGAAAAACGCCAAAACGGAGTGAAGAGGCCATTAAGAACACAATTGTATCGGTTCAAACACCACATAGCCCCTTGAAAAGTCCTTAAACTGGAATCTACCGGTCCATGGTGATGGTGTTTTTATGGTTTGAACCCATTTCAAATACCCATGTCAAACCCCATGACCATAGGGGTATTATGGGCTTTTCGTTTGCTCGGGGAGTTGAAAAAATAATAATTTAAGATGCTGTTGAAGTAAATAATTGAAAAAACGATCTAAAAAGAGAAGGAAAAGGAATCCAAAAAATGCTCCGAAGCGCAAACGTGATCGTCGCACAGCTAAGCAACCAAGTGAGCCGGAATGCACAACTTCAATTCTACACCCTGGCGACGACGGGGACACCGAAGAAGTCATTCGCAAGTACAAAGCCAGATGCAGCTGCTGAAAAAGACAACATTTCAACATTTTTTCAAAATTTCGTTCCGCGGTGTCGTGATTTTTCATATCATTTGCCACTTCCTTATTGTGTTACCTGAATGATATCAATGGATTACATGTATTATTTATGCTATTAATTTTTAACCCTTTCATGCCCAACTTTTTTCTAGTGCATGTAGGGCTTCAAAACTATTTTTCCTTGAAAACGATGGGGTCAAGCAACACGAAAAGCCTTTTTTCATAAAGATAGGTGCCCAAGTAACAATTGAGGTTTTATAGCACGCTACAAGTGCAATCTAAGTTTTATGACTATCATAAATCCACAATTGTTACTAGTGTAAACTAATTTTGATGCCGGTACTGCCGGTTAAATATACCCATACTACTAACCACTGGGGCTGTCGATCCTATCGTTGAAATACACAGTCAGTCTACTTATAGCAATCGAACAAGCTAGTTCGCTTTTACTCCGCGATCCGAAATACCTGAATAGTTATCTACCGGTTCTGTGCATCGTTTATTTTGTCGGGAAGTAAGGCCGTGAGTTCGTTGGGCTGATAGTGAAGATCGGTCAAGTTCTGCGGTATGGACACAGTTTACAAGCTGTAGACAGGATTAGCAGCCAAGTGTGGTACAATACGAGGTGATCGTAGTAAAAAGTTCTAGAACTATAGAAATCGGTAGACAATAGCGGGACAAAAGAACCCCGTGGTTAATTAAAAAACGCATGGTTATCATAGATACGTGCTAGTGACTGGTGTGGTATCACATGTTCTGACCAAGACCATATGTCGGAATCTGAAGAATACGAGAGCGGAAGTGAATTCGGAAACACAGGTGCTGATAATTCGCGTGGTCAATTTGTGACATTGCGAAAAACGAACAAAATGTCTCGAGATGGTGAACAGGATGCCGCGGCGCTAAGGTTAGAATTGGCGGCCAAAGAAGCTGAAATCGAACGCTTGCAACATCGCTTAACTATCGCCTCAATGGAACCGGCGAATGTCCCAGATCGCGCAGTTCGTCGTCCAGATTTCCGTGAATTGAGAGAAATGGTCACTAAGTTCAACCCAAAAGACGCCACGTGTCTATCAGCGGAAGAGTGGATCCAGGAGATCGAAACTACGGCAGTACATTACGATTGGGATGATACTACCAAATTACATTGTGCTCGTTTGAATCTGGAAGGTTCGGCAAAGTTGTGGTGGTCTGGAGTACAAGATGTAGCTACTACATGGACGCGGTTTACGCAAAAATTGGTTCGTGCATACCCGTCGGCACGCGATCCAATTTACTACCACAATCAGATGACAACTCGTCGAAAATTGAGAGATGAGACGATTGAAGAGTACATTTACTCTCAAGTTGCTTTGGGTAAACGAGCCGGTTTAGCTGAAGGTGTGGTAGTGAAATACGCGATCGCTGGGTTAGGCGAGTTCGTATCCAAATGTCGAGTACAACTCGGAGGAAAAATCGAAACAGTTGATGAGCTGATGTCGCAGTTGAAGTGGATGGAGGGTATGATGGATAACCCGTTGGAATCAACTCGTGTGCGAACAACTGAGAAGAAAGAAAAAGTTATTACGTGCTATCGATGTAATCAACCTGGACATAAGGCGATCGCTTGCTCAAAGGTGGCTGAAAGATGCTGTTATAGTTGTGGTATTAGTGGCCACATGGCGAAAAATTGTCCAAATATGAAACAACCGAAACCTGGACCCTCAAAAATGCAAGTGGTAGAAGAGGAAAACAATTTTATTAAAGTGGTTGAGGTGGGAGGAATGAAACTGAATGCTTTGATCGACTCGGGGTGCAAAGTGTCTACTATTCAATATCGGTTCGCCGATAGGGCCGGTGCTAGTGAAGTGACAAATACAACGTTGGTCGGTTTTGGTGGCAAAAAGGTGGATGTCGATAAAATGGTGAGGTCTTTTGTAAAACTCGATGAGATTGAAGTACCAGTTAAGCTGAACGTTGTCCCTAATTGGGTACAGAACACTGCCATCATATTGGGACGGGATGTGCTCAACCAAGATGGTATAGTGATGGTGAAAGGTAACGGAAAAGTGGAATTTCGACGTGATAGTGATCACAATGCAGATTCGGGAAACGTAAACCAGATGGTAGTAGAAGTGCAGCCGCGGAAATATGAGTCGATGTACACAATCGACAGCCAAGTAAAATACTCGCCAATTGAAGTTGATGATTTGAACGTAGAGGGTTCAAAAGAAGAAATTCTAAAGCTAGTGAATCGGTACCGCTCGTGCTTCGCAAAGGATATGAATGAGTTAGGTGTCGCGAAAGGTACGGAAATGAAGATCGTATTAAGTGATCAAGAGCCAGTGTATGTAAAACCACATCGTATGGAGTATGCAAGAGAGACTGCTCTGCGTGGTTTAGTGGAAGAGCTGATAGAAGCCGGTATTGTGGAAGAGTCGAAATCGCCGTATAGTAGCCGAGTCGTAATGGTGCCAAAGAAAGACGGTTCATTCCGAATGGCAGTAGATTACCGTTTATTAAATAAAAAGACAGTGAAAGACCGTTACCCAATGCCGGATACTTGCATAGTGTACCGAAAGAGCCCGTTCCATTCAGTACAGTGCACATGGACCACATGGGCCCATTTGTGCGATCAGCACGAGGAAATTCGTATGTGGTGCTTCTAACTTGTGGATTTTCTAAGTTTGTGGTAGTCCGAGCAGTGCGTTCAACAAAAACTGCGCCTGTGTTGAATTTCTTGGAGGATGTTACTGCTACGTTTGGAACACCAAATCGCATGGTGACGGATAGGGGCTCGGCTTTCACTGCCAAACTATTCGAGGAGTATTGTCGGGTGAACGCAATAACACACATCAAAACAGCTGTTGGATCTCCGAGAGCAAACGGTCAAGCCGAGAGAGCCAACCGAACAGTGCTAAATGCAATTCGTTGTATGGTGGGTGAGCACAACGTGCGTTGGGATGAGCATTTGCCGAAAATCCAGTGGTCGATCAACAATATGCCAAATTCAACTACAAATGTAACACCGAGTGCGTTGGTATTATCCTATACGCCACGTGACATACATCAGAATGCCATCATTTTATCGCTACACGATGAGGGGAACAATGTGTTGGAGAACCCTCAGGAGCTGAGACAACAGGCGATGCATGCTATCGAGAATAGACAACGAATGCAAAAGCGATATTTCGACGAACGACGAAAGGAACCGAGTCATTATCAGGTGGATGACATGGTGTTAGTAGAGCGAGATCTTACCGCGATGGGCCACAGTCGCAAGCTGGAGGCGAAATACAAGGGCCCATATGTGGTAAAATCCGTGTTGGGCAATGATCGCTACGAGTTGGAGGATCTACCGGGCGTGCGCAACTCGAATCGAATGCGAACTACGGTGTATGCAGCTGATCGTATCAAACGCTGGTGTCAACTAGCAGATCTGGACGATTCGGATGAAACTGCAGACAACAGTATGATGGAGCACGAAGAAACTTGTTAGTGTTGAATTGCAAATGGATTATTATTATTATCAGTTGATATATATAGAAAATGAACTATACCTAATTTGGAATCAGGTGAATCTGGGTGTCCGGTTGTAAACTAATTTTGATGCCGGTACTGCCGGTTAAATATACCCATACTACTAACCACTGGGGCTGTCGATCCTATCGTTAAAATACACAGTCAGTCTACTTATAGCAATCGAACAAGCTAGTTCGCTTTTACTCCGCGATCCGAAATACCTGAATAGTTATCTACCGGTTCTGTGCATCGTTTATTTTGTCGGGAAGTAAGGCCGTGAGTTCGTTGGGCTGATAGTGAAGATCGGTCAAGTTCTGCGGTATGGACACAGTTTACACTAGGGTGCTCTCCTAGCGGTGCTAGAAGCTGCTCAATTTTTACCTTCCAATGCTCAATACAATTCTCCTAGAATATTTACAATAGTCCATTGCGAGGAAAACGTAGCCAAACACAGTCTAAATTGATAAGTTTGATCAGTTTTCAATGATATTGCAACATAACGAAGATATATAAAAAAAATCATTTTCCGTCGTCAACGTAAACTGTCTCTGGCAGCACTACTTCATCGGAATCCAATCAGACTAATTGCAATAACTTCAGGTCTAGAGCTGATGCTTTTAACTGTTAATACCAGGCATTGCATTTATCGCTCATATGAGTAAATGCGCCCGGATAATTTACTAGTGCGACAATAAAAACTCACATTTTCACACAAAAAGTTATTGGCACTCACACAACTTCTCCGGATAAATACAACGTGTTATTTCTCCGGATAAATAAAACAGCCGGAGAATGAGTGAATGAGTTTATCACGGTATCCTTTTTGCGTTCGCTGCTTTGCTGTCGTTATTCCAAAACACGAAAACACAAGTTAATCATACTTCTTTGCCGCTTTTCTTTGTAATTAAATGTATTTTTTTTAAGTTTTAATTGATTTCCACGAAATTAAATTTTTATCACCTTCTCCGGTGAGAAGGAAAAAAGTTGGACATCGGATAAGCTACTTCTCGCGTGAGTGAGAGAGAATTACAATGCCTTGTTAATACTCAAATGAAAGGCAATAGTCGCATTTATTAACCTTACTTGTTTTTGCGAGAAAATCTTGTCTCAATCAAAAGTTATAGCTGTTGAAAAACGTTGTTGTCCACAAACAACATAGGCCTGAAGGGATTAAATAATTTGCAGTATTCATACTCTTCTAATAAAAGGTGAACCGATAACTTTCTAGACGTGTACAATGTTTTATTAACCCTCGAATATAGTGACCTTTCGTACACCTCGATTTTAAAAACATCGAAAAAAGCACCTTCGCCTTATTGGATTTAGATTGAAAAACATTTTGCCAGGCATCAAATCATTATGGCCAAAACGTTGCCAGACGTTAACCTTTCCAACGAATGCTTGTTTGTCAAAATCAGTGCAAAAATACCATCTCACGAGCTCGTCAGAAAAATTAGCTTACTTGCCTGAATCTAAGCACCAAGTCTGGGCCTGATTTAGGTCCAGACCTGGTAAGGGGAAAAGGGGAACTGGTCCGGATCCGTGAACTTTTTCGGATTCGGGTACTGGTCCGGATTCCGGAACTGACCATAATCTAGACTGAACTGGCTCGGATCCATGGACTGGTCCGAATCCGTGATCTGTCTCGGACTCGGGGTCTGGATTAGAATCGGACGATTTTAAAATTTTTATTTCCATGACTCGAAATTTACAATTATATTAAAATACTTTGTACAATGCTTATTCACATATTTTTAACAATAGCCAGCTGTTAGGAATTAGTTTAAACAAACATTTGAATGGAAAAAATATATCAATGATTAATGTGGGTTAAGATACAGATGATCAAAGTCACCCCGGAATACTAAAACAGACTTCAAAATGAAATTCTTGTTTTTCGACAAATCGTTGCAAATGGAAATAGCTAGGTAAAACCATTCAATGTTATATCAGTACCAACATAGGTTAAAAATATTAAAGTTGAAAAAATGGGTCGAGGCTAAAAATATCTAATGATTACTTCGAAAAGTGATAGAAGTCACTCCGGTTTACGGTAATTGATAGTTACACACACCGATAGGAGAAATATTCAATACCGCTTTTGATAGCTAAAGATTGAAGTTGTTATATAATTTGCGTTTCGACTTCGTCTCATCAGAATCCGACACTAACTTAGTGACAGAACTAAGCTAGCGCCGGATTGACGCCAACTCCAAATAAACGAAATCGCAATTTGTTGTTCTCGGCAAACTCCTAGTCCCGCAGTGATGTCCCGCAAGAAGTCAAACGAAAATTCCATAACTAATTTTGTTATAGGTTTTGTGTCATTCACGCGCAAAGGTGATTTTAAAGAATTTTCTCGACAAACCTAGTTATAGTTATACATTTTTCTCCACCATGAAGAAATATACAATAGTAGATAAAGTTTATTCAATTTGCTTTTTTAAGTTCAACATCAAAGTGATTCGTGTGAGACAGAATAGAAAACCCGTGAATTGTGTTATACCGTGGCTTACAATTCAAGAATGCTCATACAAATTTTAACTTCTATAGATTGATTATGCCCGTTTCAAAATTTTAACAATAAAACGAATGGGATTACTAAATTTCTCTATTTAATCAGAAAAATATTCTTAATAAAAAAAGATTTTCATAAAATCTTGCGAAAACCGCGCAATAGAAAATTCTAGCCTATCTCAGACACAGCTGTCAATAACAAGTACCAATCAATAATCAATATCATGTAGAATAGCATTTTTGAACATTTCCAGAGTATAAGCAATTTGAGTATTATTGTATTATTTTAATCTCGTAGGTCTTCAGTGCATGTGTAATATCACTTCACTACCTCACGGAATCCTTGACTTGATCTCGCTTCAAACTAAGCAATATCCAAAATTCTATTTGCAGTGATAATTTGTTTGAAACAACTTTTTACATGGCCTTGATATGAATAAAAATTTCGTGAAATCTGGTAGGCCAATGGGGCGCAACACGTGTGCTTTCAGGCAAAAAATACGTGTCTCATTTGTCGAAAATTATAACGTAACACACAACCGACATGAACCGAACACTTCCTGCTTCGATTTTACTGTGGTCCAGCGTATAATCTCAAAGCAACTAAAAACCCAATCAGTTGGATTGGTATTTCTGCATGTGTGTAGTACAAATACACGCACACATTCTATCATCGGTTTCTACTTCCACGTTGCTATCGCACAACCTGACCGCGATGACGCCTGACGTTGTTTGGGCAGGGTCTGATTTATACGTGACACCAGCAGTGTGCACCTGAACCACCAAGCCGCGAGTCAGGAAGCGAACAAAGTAAACAAAAGTTATGTGTGAAAATCGAGATTATTCCCCGACGGTACGGCAGCCGGCCAGTAGATGTAAGGATGGTGGGTTCTTGGACACGTTTCAGTTCATTCGATAGCGAAGCACTGAGCAAGGCAATACCAGCTGTAATCAGATGGACCAAGGGCAGATTTGGTCGGTACAACGAAAAAAAACGACAGTAGGGACTAAGAAGCGAACTTTGGATGTGGCAGCGGCCGAGTGGTGGGCAGGGAAAATGATATATATTTTAAGTGCTAATCTCAAGATTTATAACGTATAAATTTATCCGCGCCTTGTTATTTATATTCAATTTGTTCGACTTTCTTGTTGTCCGGCCTGGATGGCAGTGACACAGACATGATGGAGTTGCTGCTCCTACGGGATACCCAGCTTTCGAAATGGACGGAGGGAAATTTGTGTGAGAAATTTCGATTGTTTGCTCGATCGCGGAGATGTTGCGACTTTTATTTATAGATTTTGCAGCAAACTGTAAATTTATTACCGTTGTATTTTATGAATAATTAATTTCTTTCGTAGCAAAACAGCTACATATCGTTCCATACAGAGGGTTATTAATCAATCCGTCGTGGGCTTGAGATCATGCATCCTACCAAATAGCCTTCTCGAATGCCTGATTGTATGTACATTTGGTGTGGTTTCGGTCATTACGAGTCAACATTGTAAGTGGAACCACGAGTTACCTCACTTCCATGCATATAAGCCTGATTCTAATGCATTTTCTGCAGTACATCTGGTATAATGCAAAGCTTATACATACATGAAAAAATCATATAACGATAATACCTGGACTTGTTATAGCGATACATAACTTCGAGAAGCTAGGCAAAATTTCTACATGAATATGTACAATGCAGCGAGTTTGGGTGACGTGATGCTTTTAGCGTCCAAGTTTTCTTGCATTAGGTGTTCGCTTTGGGTTTACCAAACGAATCATTCATTTAAACTATAATTCCAATAGCTATGATGTCATGAACCAAACCCGCCATCCGTAAATCCATCTATAAATTCGTCCGTTCAACTTTCAAACCTCGCTTGATTCATGTGCATTCAACCCCACCTTTCCAGTAGATATCATTTGGCGAATCTTTCCAAGTTTTATTATTTTATGAAGCAAAAGATCTCTAAGCAAAGAAGAAACAACACCCAAAGTCGAGAATATAGCAAAAGAGAGAGAGAGAGAGAGAGAGAGAGGGTTAGAAAATCAACAGTTTTATCTAGCCTGTCATTTGAGATAAATCCATGAATGAACATATTATAATGGACTAAATAGGACAGAAAAGAAATGAAACGATTCGATTCGATCGAACCCAAAAAGCCAAACGTCGATCGGGAGGACCGGAATGTAGGATGGATAGTCCGTTGCCTTGTTGGCGGATAATGAAGAAACTGTGTAATAAAACGAACACATTCTTGCCGCGGACTATCTCGGAGCCAACCATGCAGTCGTGGAAAGATTGGAATCGTAACAAAAAAATAACACCGGTGAAGCTATGCAACCCACGAATAAAAAAGAGGAAAATCATCAAAACAAAGACAGGTGTTCGAGATAAAGCAAGGGACTAAAATCGTGATGCTCTGGTGCCAAGGATAATAAACCATCATCGTGGGTAGTATCAAGTCACTGCCGGTACTTTTTTGTAGGTGTTATAGTGATCATCGTCTTCAGCATCATCATCATTCGTCCAGGCGCAGATTACCAACGTCCTCAAGCCTTTTTTTCGGACGTGCAATTGCTAAACCTTCGGCCCCCGAGATTTATGATTGAGTTGCATTAAAACCAAAGAAATTTTCTTACATTTTATCAACGGGTGGTCAGTGGTGCTATTTTCAAAGCCTACGCAAATTACCGTGCACCGCTCATAACTGTAATTTCACGTGCCGGGAAAATTATGTGCAGCACAGTGCAATACGGCCGCCGGGGACTTTACATAAGTCTTCGTATACCCGCGTGCCCTCATTGGTGACCCAAATCTAAGCGAAAGCTACACCAACGTCGACGATCCGTCCGACGGTCCAGCGCTTTGCAGTCAGTGGTGCTAAATATCCGTTTCTCTTCTTTCTTTCTTTCCTTCCAGGGCCTGCCACTCCACCTGCAAATCGACACGTTCGAGGATCCACGGGATACCAGCGTGTGCCATAGGGGTTACTGTCAAATCAAAGTATTTTGTGATAAGGTAAGTGACCGACATCTAGCCTCCATTGTAAACAGGAACCTTACAAATGTCTCTCGGTTCGTGATACCCCGCTTTCCCCGGCGCACTCGATCAAAGCTCATTCACAAGTACACACGTTCGCTTATCCAGCGAATTTATCTACCTGTTTGTAACCCGCGGGGCGATAAATGTTGGCGGGAAAGTTATTTTTCTTTACCCGGAACCCCGCTTCTTCGTGTCAACCTTCAGCCAAACAGCCATCAACCGACCGCTCCGACTATTGAATTATTAATTTTCCTCGCTCGATGTTCTTCCCAGAGCTACACACATAAGCAGTCCGATCGTTTGCGATCGATTACACGGTCCGGCAGCTACATGCCGGTGAGCGCTGTGCTTTTGAAGATGCGCTAAGGGGAACAAAGCAAAAACTGCAGATCGCTGTGGAAAATTTGAATGCAAATTAATGATAATTTTATGTTGATACTCTATCATACTTTGGGCATCAAATCAATTTATTACGAAAGGACAGTGCGAGAGGAGGAGGGGGAGGGGGGAAGGTACAAGCGTCAGGATGCCCGAACGCAAACCTGCCGTTGCCGGGGTGGGGAAAAAATTCTGCACAGAACAAGTCCATCACGGGCTGCATACGGGTCACGGAAGCTTGACGAAGAATTGACATTGTTACGCGTTTTCTGCTCGGCGATGAATCCTTGGAAACGACGGGAGCAGCGTGAAGCGTATTTTGTTCGGCTCCGCAGCGGATCGATTAAATTGGCCGGTCAATGTGCGCAAAATTGTCCTTAATTTGCGATGTACTTCATCAACTGAGAGCTCGGAAGTTACTGTGCGTACACCGTATGTGTCGTTCGAAGAAATGTCACTGAACTCGGTTTGTTTGGCGAAGGTTGCCGAAGAATTCGGTAGTAGGCACATCTTTTTAAAGGTTTGTTCCAGTACACGGAAGTCACTCCGGAGTAAACAGGAGCAAAAAATCTTTGCTCTTTTTTACTCCGGTTTGCTACCAGAAGAAGAAAAAAGAGAAGAAGAGAGTACAGGAACGATTTTCTCCGGAGTACTTCCAGTTTCTCCTGGTACTGGAACGGACCTTAAGTATCTAGAAGTGAAAATCGAACGTGTTAGAAGTATCGCATCGGCGACCTGAAAGCTGAGTATTTTAAAATAAACAATTTATGTAAATTTAATCAAACTGAGTTACTATTGAGGCAACTGTAGTTGATAAAACATATTGATAATATGGTGATCAAGGATAACATATTGTTACCTTACGTAACTGCGAAAAGTAGATGTTCAAATTGCAAGCAGGAATTCTCTTTTCTGTCAGAACATCACGATCGAAACAAATCGAAAGCGATTGGCAATTGCAATGCCTAAAAATACAGGTATCAATATTACAAAAGTGTAATCACGCAAAAAAAAACTTTTAGTCCAAGTTTTTGAAATATTTTCTGATGTTCACATCCAAAGTGTTGTGCGGACCAAAAGTCCAATGGATCCAATGATCCTCATACGAAAACCGTCCTTTCCGGGACAAGTACACAAAAAATGTCATAAACAATATTTCAAACTTTTAAGTGGGATAGGATGCTACTTTCGACCACCACACCACTAGCGCTCTAGATATGCATCCAGGAGGCAACGTTGCCAGATATACCGATTTTGAGGTATTTATACCGATTTTTGTAATCCATACCGATGAAACCTCTAAAAATACCGATTTTTTATTGTTATGCCGATTTTTTAAATGGCAAACCTTTTTAATATTGCAAATGGAGCACTAGTTATTACAGTGTATCTCCTTGAAAAGTTTATCGATCTTTCCCAATTAAATCGTTCCGAGATTGACTCAGAAATCTATCTTGTCTCTTTTAGAATTCTGTCTTAAAGGCCCCAATCAAATTCGTAACTTTTTGAGTTTAGCTATTACTAAATAATAACTATAATTAACCACGGACAACTTGCATCTAATCTCTGATTTGCATGGATAAACTGATAATTATTCAAAGTTGTACCATCTGACAACTCTACCTAGAGGTTTAATGACTTTGGGAAAGGAAATTGACTAGAAATGAGCACTATATTGACAACTTTGGATACTATCTAGATAAAAAATAAATTATCTAGATCAGTTCTACCTCTTGACAAAAACTTCTGCAATGTTGTTTATTTTGAGATTTTTGACATGTTACTCGATACTATATATTTTTTATTCAGCTCGTTCATTTGTTACTTTTGCGTTAGCTTGAAAATGCGAGTTTCTTTGATTTACATTTAATTTTTTTAAGCTAGGGGATTATACGTTGAAATATGTAGTATGTAGTATGCTGACTAATTTAATAAAATTTTCAATAGTATTGATTTGATCAATTTTCAATGAATTAATTTAAAGCAATCAAATGGTAACTGATCCACTAGTCGAGAACCCATAGTTGTTCAATCATATCAGTATCACACACTTAAAAATATTTACATCTCGCAAGATGCACATAAAAGAAGGGTCACAATTCACTTGAATTTACATTCAAGAACATATTAAAATGCGCTTTGTTCACAATTCTCCATCTCCATTCAACCGAGTTCTACATCAAAAGAGACGCAAAATTGTAAAAACAAAATTGTCAAAACAAAATTGTCAAAACATGTAAAATTCCATTATTAGACAGCAAAATACGTCACAATGTTGTTTACATCGGATGTTCTTTTTTCTAAGTGTGCATATAAAATACCTGGCTGATAAAAAAAATATATTGTATATATCGCATTGCAATCGGTCGATACGAATTGTGGTCGGAGGCTGGTTTTCCTGGTTATAGGATGGCGATGACCTTCACTTGCCTCCCGTATTGAGGGACAATGTTACCCTCAAGAAACTTATTAAATAAATTCAACACGCATCTCTTGGCAGAGTCTGGCAGATTCAACCAGTTTAATTTGATTCTGTCTGGCCCTAGAGCTTTATTGGTATATGATAAGAGGGGAAGTGAGAACTCCACCACCGAAAAAAGGTGTTTCGTTCGCGCTATGGTAGGCGAACGCAGCACGGTAGATCTTCTATTCCGGGGCAGAATCCGAACAGACCTTAAAGAATATCCAACGGTTTTTGAATATTTCACGTTCTCGTTAGTATTATTTCGGTTTAGCATACGCCACGCCGTGCCCTGAGAGTGCTCATCGATATTTTTCTAGTTAATCTGTTCAACTAAACGGCCCCATGACTACGTTTCTTGGCCTTTATCAAACTCTTCGTGTCTAACACCGCAAATTGTCGATAACTTTCGGGCCTTCTCCGCGTACTCGCCTCTTTGTCCCACCATGGGTACGCGAGAGTTCGCGTCTGGTACGCGTTTAGTTTGAACTTGAATCGCGGTGTCGTGAATCAAACCAGCTAGGAACCCAACATTTCCTTTAAGGGGGAGGATGAATGCTTGGATTCGATTTTGCCGAATATCGGAGATGCATAGCTGTTCCAATCAATATTTCGTGTGAGGTCATACGAAACATTGATTGTATTCGGTGACCCTGAATCGTTAGCAATAGTGATAATGATGGGCAGATGGTCGCTACCGTGGGGATCAGGGATTAGCTTCCACGTACAAACTAACTGCAGCAATGTCGAGCAGAAAGCCAAGTCTACCCAAGTAACCAATAAACATTATGAAGTAGCCTAATATCTGCTTTAGATCCACATATAAAGCTGTCTTAAAAGGCCGTGAAGCCCTCAATACTGATATAATTTTTTATTTATTTTCCTTATCTTCGGTATACACCGTACAGACACATTTTAAAACTATATATTTCTTATTAATATCTTATATCTACGCTTGGAAACGTTAAAATCATACACTGAAGAAGCTTCGTTAAATCTGCGGTAACATCTTTCCAGTGGATTATTTTGTCCATATGAAGTACGGTGTCTTGGGATCCACAACAGAGTGGGGTTACGGAGAACACGAGGAGGCGCATACAAATTAACGCCCGAGAGAAGATCGGGACTATCGATATTACCTGACAGCAAGTCGAAAACAAAAACTCTTTGCAGGAAGATACGGCGAGTCGCCATAGTCTGCAGACCGAGTAGCATACATCTATCTGCATAAGGAAGCAACACAACTGGATCATTCCATGGAAGTTTCCTGAGGGCGAATCGCACAAAACATCTTTGTATACGCTCTAGTCGGTCAATTTGAACGGCATGGTATGGTGTCCACACTTGCACAGCATACTCCAGAACACTACTGATCAGGGCACAGTAAAGTGGGTGCAGCCCAGTATTCCGAAAGCCTTAGCAGTTGTCGCGGTGATATGGTCGGAAAAGCTCAACTTCCTATCGAAGAGCACTCCCAAGTTTCGGATCGAGTCAACGCTTTCAATTGTTCTTCCTTTTAGGCTGTATTCATAACGTCCTGGAGTAAGCAAGCGTCCGAAACTGATTGCTTTGCATTTATTAACGTTGACTTCCATTCCGTTAAGCGTACACCATTCTTAAATAGTACAGATATCTTCTTGAAGCACTACGGCGTCAAGTGCAGAAGCGATAGTTCGGAAGATTTCGAGATCGTCTGCGAACAGCAATTTCCCAGACTTGATCCGACTACAGATATCGTTAATAAACAGAATAAAAATAAGCGGGCCCAGATGACTGCCTTGCGGGACACCTGTGGGTGTTCTGCATGTACTTGAGCGCGTGTTTTTATACTCACGAATGCCGAGCGATCGGAAAGATACGACTGCAACCAGGTGGGAAATCCCAAACGCTTTAATTTCAAGATTGCGATGTAGTGCGGTACTTTGTCGAAAGCTTTTGAGAAATCGACGTAAATTGCATCCACCTGATGACGCTTCTCGACGGTGGGAAACAACTTAGAAGTGTAAGCTATCAGGTTAGAAGTTGTTGATCGTTTTGTGACAAACCCGTGTTGATACTCCGAGATAATGTGGGATGCAGCTGCATACGTGACGTTGTAGACCAGCTTTTCGAGAACTTTGAAGAGACAGTTTAATAATGAGATAACTCTGTAATTTTCTACGTTGTGAATATTTCCAGCCTTGTGAATGGGAACGATAGCAGCTTCTTTCCAGGCGATAGGAAAAATGCCTTCAGCGCGAGAGCGATTGAAAATGATGCACACTGGAAGAGACAGCACGAGGGCAAAAAATTCTGATATTATGCCAGAAAAGGCGAAATATAGTGCTATCACTGTGCAGAGATTGACAGCTCGTTTCTGCAGTACTAATGCTATTATATAGCACCAGCGCACAAATGTCAATTTTGAAAGCCTTATATTGGCAATACTAATGCTATTAAAAAGTTTTAGTTGGCTGTCATTGTCCGCCATGGGTTTGAAACCATTTCTTATGTTTCCTTTATGTATGATGAGCAAAAAGGAAAAACTTTAAAATAAGATGTTCTGTTTAAAAACGTGATTGTATCTCTTTTAATCCATTGTAATGAATATCCTTAACGGGTTTTCGTTCGCACATAATATGAATGTTTTACGAAAATTACCTTTAGTCAGTCTCGAACTGAGGTACCTTGTGTCGTTCATCACGGTAAGTGCGCTGCGTTTGCTCCCTAGACTATATTGCAAATGTTCGATTGAAATGAAATATGCCGAATATAATCTTCAGGAAGAGTTGCATAACAAATAAACCCACAGCATTTCAATAGCATTTTTATTGGCTCTATAATGGCACTAAATGCACTTGTAAAGCTTATAGCCAATATAGTGCCATGGCTTAATGCTTATGGTTACTTGGGTAAGGCACTCGGGAGTGTGGGATGTTTTAAAATGGGCATATTGAAGTTGTCACAAAGCTCGAGGAGTGAGGTAGTTCGACTATCATCATAAAAGCAATGGTCTTCGCCCTTAATTCTAGTTTGGCAAGCGACAACTCCAATGCCTGGTGTCGAGTGGAGGTCGATTTGATTAAAAGAATAAAACTTTTTGATCCCCAAAAGTCCTCCTTCGTATGAGTCTACTCGATCTAAGTGAATAATATTAAAATCATGAGGTCTATTTCTGAAGTTAACCATGTTTCGCACAATACAAATACATCGCATTTCAAACTATTTGTTAAAATGTTAAAGGAATCGATGCATCCTGCAATTCCCCAATAAGACAGTGCTCAAATAGGTGACCTCGTTCGATGAATTTGCCATCGAAGGTTACAATGGCTGAAAGGAGGAGTTATTTTGCAGTTAACTGCATCAGGAAACTTTTTACTGCAGTGAGAAAACTTATCAAGATGCTTTCAAGAGGGTCAGAAAAATTTAAAGTTGTAATATCACGGTCCATAATATCAGAAACATTTATTAAGCAAGCTTCTTTCTCTTGGTTTTTGATGTCCAAGGAAGTACTAGGAACTCCTTTTCTGAGTTAAGGTTTCTAGGATTAGAAGCTGCTTGCTTCGGTTTTGCACCACTACTTCCTCGAGAGGTTATTTCTAGAGAGCCTGGAAGGGACACCTTCTGCCCTTTATACCGAAGCTTAGGGGAGAAAATGTTTCTCATTTTTCTATTGCTTCTGGGCGCAGCAAAAAGGGGTCCTACCGGGGGGTCATCACAGTCGCATTCGTCAGTAGACAAGTTAGTGTAGATATTCGTAGAAACCGGTGGCGTAGCCATTTTTTTAGCAGAGCGTTCCTGCATGGAACCCTTCAGTTTCTCCTCGCGCTGTTTGTATGCAGGACATATGAGGAGATCATGTGGATTTCCCCACAGTAGAGACATTTTTCAACATCACTTTAACCGGAATCGTCTACATGATTTCCAACGCATTTAGCACAACGAGCCTGATTATTATAATGAGAGTCTGTGTGTCCCAGCACAAAAGACGAACAAGTAAACGAATCTTGGCAAAGAGGTCGTAGTTAGGTAGGGCAGACCTGGCGAAGGTCACCCGGTAAGAGTCTATGTTATCCTATGTCCTCTTCCCGTCAGCTGCGGCTAATACTGAGTGCAAACGTTTGGACTCCAGTATCGTCACTGACTGAAGCATGGGTCTTTAAAGCAGCCAACCCCATACGCCAGCAGATCCGCGGAATTCAAACTCGAATCGGAAACGACCCCACGGATTTAAGTCCGATTAACTGGTACATATACTCTATACTCCTTGTTAATCGGTCCGTAGCAAGCAATAACATTTGTAAGTTTTTTTGTAGACTGTTTTCCATCAACCGAAGCTTATCAGGGCGAATTTTCAATCACGGGCGAATATCGTTCGAACATTTTGTGCCTTTTGTCCGGTAATAAGTCCAGGTGAACGAGCATAGATATACCATGAGTCGGGACGTCGATTTTGTTTCTACATCTATCTCACCTTGAGGCGAACCGTTGTCAGGGGAAGTCATTTTTGCACGGACCTACTGCTCAGTGCACGTTGATAGGAGAACCAAGAAAGGGGAACGTAATATAAAAGCGATACTTATCTTTTATTTATAACGGTATCCAAGCAGCTCATAAAATGAGAAACATTTCCACTGTTCTGCTGATCGAATAACGGTTAACGCGCACACATAACAAAAGAAAACATTCCAAAACCTTACAGAGGCGGAGAACGCTCAAGATAAGCTTAAAAGCGGATTGGCTAGCTTTGCTTTACTGCGCTACACTGCACGGACTGAAAAAACGACTACACACTCCGAGAGTCACTGTGCGAATGAGAAGCTATATATAGTCTACACAGCTGTAGGATATTAAATGCAGGATGCTCCTAAAACTGAATTTGACAATATTTTCATGCAAACATTTTTACGAAATAATATTTTATCATAAAATATTTATAAAAAAATATAATAAAGCTAGTCGCAAAGAGGTACCCATATTGCTAGGACATTTTACGGAACATTTAATCAAAAGTGTCTATAAAAGTATGGCAGACGGTTGCCGACAGTGGCAGACGAAGAGAGTAAAGTAGGGATTCTTTTCTACTGCCGTTTGAAAAAAAAAATACTTTTTTCTCGAGAAATGGCTAGTTTGAAATACATTTGACTCATAAATAATATGTTTTAGGGGAGACCGGGGCCAGTGGACGGTTTTTATGTAAATCAGGACACGTTCCATGAAAGGGCAACTGTTTGCAACATCTCTGAATGTTATCAAAGTATGCGTTGCATTATTTTTATTTCCATAGATAAGAATATATGACGCGAAAAACCTTACAGCTTAACTTGGGATATCACTATGACAATTTTTGCACTGTAAATAGTACCGTCAACTTACGCGAACCACAAAAAGTATTTAAAAAATAACTTTTGTTTGTGGATAGGTATAATATCAATACGGAATCTTAAAACTCTTTACACGCACTATCAAGTAATATAATCGCAAAATATATATAATGTAGCTGATGATCTGATGTAAACTGTACATCGTTAGGTATTATAAGATGAATCTTCTTAGCCAAAATTTTATACGAATATATTCAATGAAAGCCAATAACAATTTAGAAAGAAAACATCATAAAAATATGGCATTGTTTTAGATTTTCGAGTGATAATAGCCTTGACAACAAATAATTTTAATTTCCCAGCAAAATTTTCAATGCAAAAATAATCATCCTTATTCGTGATTATAGATCAGATTCAGTGTCTTACCGCGGAAATCGGTCAAGACGCTTTGGCTACATCTTCTGAAATCCGATAGTTTCCAAAACAAATTACGAATCTAGCGACATCGTACTACCGATGAAATCAACTATCATTTCCTAGTTTTACATAAACCTATGGTTCTGCCACAACTAGACTTAAAACCAAATTATTTTTTCAATTGATTTGTTTTGATTCAATGACAGCTGCGGATTAAAATGTTTAAAATATATTCTAGTTGACAATGTGTATGTTCCCGTTAATGAATTTTTTTATTTGAACGCAAGTATTCCATACAAGCGTATACGAGCTTCAAAGTTTGTTCACTCAACATAACGACTACGGCGCAGGAAATGGTTCTTCGATATATTATTACGGCCACTGACCCAACAGTCCGCTGTCACTTCCACGTCCAGTGAAAGCCGAATGAGATCATTAGCACATCGTTCCAAAGCATCTCCGGCTCGGTCTCCGTGTTGAGTTGCCTTATGCCTCCAGGGTACTAAAACAGGAGCTCTGGCCGCGCTCGATTAGGAAATGTGCGAAAAAAGGGGAACGAACAAAAACAAAACTGCAGTGTGGTGCGGGTTGTTGTGGTAGTAGTAGCGGGAAGAGTCAGGCTGCAATCTGCATCTTTGGAAGGATGGTGTTAATGGGCAAGTGAACACCGGGAAGGGCAGCCGGGAAACCGTTAGTTACGTTTTAATAGTCCGGACGCCCGACACTGCGTTGATGGTTTGGTCCATTCGCAATATAGATGGCAAGGAGGGGCATCATCAGCACGGAATAAGGAATGATCTAATTATGGGTACCTTTCGGATTACCCGTTGTAGGTTGGCTGACATCAAGCAAGAAAAGTGCAATGAATTCCTTCGGTCAGTTACAGCTTACAAATCTGTCAAATTCTTTATGTGGAAGTAGCAGCAGCGCACTAATGGCAACGTGTGATCATCGTGTCTATGGCGCGGCGCAGTCGTTGTCGGACCTGGATATTCAGGCAATGACACACGCCGACTCCATTTGTGGATTGAATGAAGTTATAACGCAAAAACTGTTTTTCTCGGCTTTAAAATGCGATAAAAAATAATTATTATTGTCTGCTGGAATGGTGCAACCTGAGAACATTTGCATAAATAGGTTTCGCTTTTGCGTCGCTTGTTTCCGACAGATCCTAGTCTCGAGCAACAGTGACCATTTTATATCTGGCGCGTCGTACGATTGATGACAGCATTCAAATCCACATCCAAATAATCGCTTAATTGATCATCTTGATCAAAAGCCGCCAATAAGACCCTCACACAAAATTCGCACCATCAAAGGTGCCACAGCATCATTCATCACAATCCTATCCGCAAAATCAAACGCACCCGAGGAGCTGCCATCGTTTATTTATGTACGGCCAACTAACAAGAGAACCGCGGCTACCAACCGCACATAGGAACCGAGGACACCGCGAACCAGGTGTTCGAGGCGATCTTCAAAATTGCAATTATCATAAATATCATCACATCACAAAGCTGTGCGCAAAAGATTCGGAAGCCTAGCCGCAGCGGTACTTGCACCGATGAAAAACTGCGCATAATCACATGAATGGCCATTTATTATAAATTATCGATCGCAAACTCACCTTCATTGTGACTGCGATTGATCACGCGGTTGGCCTCTGCACTATTATCTGCAGTCGTTTGAGCTTCGAATACCTGCAACAGTTCACGAGGTGTTCTGTTTGTTTAGGAGGTCTAACATTACGCTTCTGTCCGTGGGTACTAGTATTTTTTTCCAGACGGACATCACATATAAGCTCTCTGGCTCGTTCGATCGTCCTCATCATTGCCATCATTTTCAACCCATGATCGATGAAATGTTCTTCAGTGTGCTTTTATTTCTTGGAATAACTTGCACAATGATGGGGGATGCAATGAACAGCTCGTACCGCCCCACACACACACGGTACTGCAAATATGGCACACGGGAACCGGGCCTCGGCCTGAAACAGGAACGACTTGCGTGAAAAAGTGGCTATATAGCGGGAAAACATAGTTACTAAAGGGGATAATGACTACAATTGGGATGGGAGGGGGATCTGCATCGGCCTCCGATAATGGCGTCGGAATTTATTGTTCTTTTTCTACGGCGCGTTTCTTTTCTAAATCTCCATTCATCACGGCTAATTCATCTTGTTTTACGGCGGTTTTTCTTCCTATTCGATCGGTACTGTTGGTCATGTGTTTGTGCTCCGATGGTCAATCGGACCAACCTGTGGTTTCCCCGCGCTCTATACAGTTTACACACATTCATTCGGGAAGCAATTTTTAATAGATTTATTATGATTATATGAGCGGTCCTAGAACTGGCCCCCTATAAATCTTCGGTGGTGTTTTATGGGTGTACCGTTGAGATAAATATCTTAATTCAATTGGGTTGGGTTGTCTGTTCGAACTTTTTTGAGAGTTTTCACGTGGTGCCATATTTTCTGGACCATATTTGAATCTCGGCAATAGGGTTCCAAATCTGTCGAGCATACATTCAAACCTTCGGTACAATGGCACAATTGGGTCAAATCCGTGGTCAAAAGTGTGTATTTTCAGGTCTTCTTTAATTATTATTTTTTAATTTTACTAAAAAAATGGTTAGAAAACGTTCGGAAATTTGAAGTATCAATTGACCAAAATGAACAGTTGTACATTTCTAATAAAATAAATGCATAGAAATCGCTCAAACTTACCGAGGGCCGACCATTATGTGCCAATCGACTCAATTCGACGATTTATGACAATGTATGTGTGTATGTATGTGCCACACTCTCAATCCTGTTTCTCAGCAATTTCTTAACCGATTTCAGCCATATCAATTTCTAGTTCTTTATATTACCAGAAAGGCTATACGAATCCCTTTTGAACGAGCTATAGGCTGTTGAAATTGTGACCTTCTTCATCGCTTGCTGTGAACATGATATCTCTCGAATCGTTCAACTGAAAGTAATAAAATGAAACAAGTGTTAGTTTTAAGCATTTTTTACTGTCTTAAGGAAGGGTTTCGCGAAAAAAAATCAAGAGTTTTTTTTTAAAAAAATTGGGTTTGAGAGCCTTTTAATTTATATTTTGGCATAAAGATTGCTGTACACAAAAGTGGGTCACCCACAGAAGTAGGTCACCCCAAGTTTTTTTTTGTGCTAGTAACATACAAGACGGATACACATGCTGGGCACATTTTTTTCTATGTGTGAGTCCGCTTGTCATTGTTCCTCGATGAAGCCGAAAAAACAAGAAGCAAACATAAACAAATGACGTATTGGGCCTTTCTGTTGTCATAAGTTTTGCTTCGTGAAGGTGAAGCTCGGCCTTTTCTCACTTATCATCGTGCACCAAAGAATCAGAATGCTCGTTCGGATGTCTATGCTTACTTCAAGGGCTCCGAACGCCATACTGAATTTTGCAGGTATAAAACGAATACACTCAAAAGTGTCAAATATTCCCACCTTTCTTTCTCTTCATCTTGAGTAACGTCTATGTCAAACTATTCATATTTATTATTAGCATATTTTGACACAAGCTCATTTTTCATAAACAATTGAAGATTTTAGACCTACTCTTTCACTGTTCAGGATTTCGTGGCGCAAAAAATAAAAAAAAACAGATTATCAAAATTCTTAAAATACGTAGAATGATTAATATAAATCAAATTAATACAATTAGACAATATTCAAAACAAAAGAATAAGAATAGAATAAATCAATCCCTCCCCTAGGTGGGTCTGAGGTACTGAAAAGATGCTCAAGCATATGTCGTGCATCAGTTTTAAAGAACCTCTGACAATGGTTATTGCGTTACGCCACGATAGTTGTGCATTGAGAAGACCGAGAGGGCTTATGGGCCTTTTTTATGTTTTGTGCCTTTTCATACTGTGCACCAGCCCAAACTAACGATCAACCATTAAAGAAAACTAACGATCAACCAAAAAAGATAATAGAAGCCTTTTATTGTTAGTGTAGTAATAATTGTGTGTAAATTAAAACCGACTAAGTTTCAAAATCTGCGTAAATGAAGACCGCTTAAATTTAAGAATCCGCGTTAATGGAAACCTCGTTAATGGATACCGCGTAAATTCATAAATCCGCGTAAATGCAGACCGCGTAAATTCAAAAATCCGCGTAAATGAAAACCGCATAAATTCAAAAATTCGCGTAAAAAATACCGAGCGAAAAAAAACCGGCCCAAAAAAAAACTTAGTGTACCTTAAATCACTGAGAACTGACATACAAGTAAAGTTTTCAACTTGTGTAAGAAATGAAACTGTCGCTTTGAAATGACAACAGCTAGTAGCAACTTGCCACTGGTCGGTGCTTCGATCACCCAGCAATCGCTATACGGGACTTGTGTGCAAACTTGGATACAATGGTGATTCACGCATGAGATCCTGTATGCGATGGTGATTTTCAGCGTATTTTCATTTAAATGTTTACATAGGTTTTATATGTCTGTTCTCTGTGCTTAAATTACATTCATACTGACACTCACTAGCACAATCAATTGCATATTCTCTCATATAAACTCAGCATCTCGAAACATACAAACGCTCGTGTCTTTCTCGATGACATAAACCTGGTCACAAACACGATCATGCAATTGTAATCGTACACATATACTTACGCCCACGATCTCGCCAACATTAAAACACCCCGACAATTAAGTGAACATTTTAACACTTATAAATTTACAAACGCGCTCTCAAGCATCAACCCACCGTTCGCGCGATTCTGAATCGGTCATGTCCAGATGTCCCTACCCTCGGTCCTAGTAGCCTTGACTCATGCCTTCAGTTTGATCAAGCAATAAAATGTCGGTCATATCCACTACAAAATAGTTTCCCTGTTCGACATGACCGGGAACGGGAAGCCCGTTGACATACAAACGATTAAGACCTTCGCGATCATCCACGCACACCAAAAACCCGCGGTCTCGCAAACATTTAAAACTCCTCGGTGATTAGGTAAATGAAATATCACTTATAGACTCATGAAAGCGGGCTCAACCGCGGACCTACAAACACATGTGCTCGTGCGATCATGCATCGATTTCGTCCGAAAGCTAGGGACAAGGGTAGGGTCCGTAGAAGCATAGGTCAATGTCTTCAGGTGAACCAATTTTAAAATGACATTTATATCCACTAGACAACACATTCCATGGCGACGTGACCGGAAACTCTAGTGAGGTGGGGAAACTTACAATCTTCTAGCATCTGAACCATATACTAAAAATTAAGTATAAGATTCATGGTCCGCGCGTGATTATTCAAGAATACACGCCCATACGCGGATGGCCACAGGGATACAAAATCAAATTTATGAACGCGAAGTTCCATACACGCGACAAACACGTCAACATACAAACATTCATGCCCTTCGCGGTCATCAATTAATTTTAGCACTACATTTACAAAAGCGGTTTCAAGAGTGAAGTTACTAACGCCCTTGTTTGTTGTTTTTGAATCGGTTACGTCCGTAAATCCCTACTCTCCGCCCTAGCAGTCTAGGTCCTTGCCTTCCGTTGGACCAATCAGAAAAAAATGACGCTCGTATCCACTAGACAACATGTTACATGGCAACATGATCGCGTACTCTGGTGATATCAGAGAACTCGCTCTCTTCTAGTATGTGAACCGCACACTGAAAATTATCAAATATAAAATTATAAAATCGAATTTATATACGTGAAGTTACATACCTCCTAGCACACGATCTCGACATGCAAATGTCCACGCGAACATGCAGTCGCGAGCATTCAAGCACAACTACGCTCAAGATTTCGCAAACATAAAAATACCCTATGGATTTAGTGAACGATACAGTACTTACAATCTCATTAACGCAGTCCCAAGCGTGCACAAATAAACGCTCATTCCCACGCGATCGTAAAGTCCCCGCGTCCGCCCATCTGAACCGTAAGCAGTGTTTTAGTGTGTGACATTTTCCTTTTCGTCTGCAATTGTAGTGAGTGATTCTAACGGGGAACCCTTCCAAGAACCAAGTTCAACAGCTCCAGAAGGACAAAACTAGAAAAAACAATTAATAGAATAAATTAAATTGTTTTAAACTAACAAATTAGATGAAATAAATAAAAGGGATGGCGGAACAAAAGTAATAAAATTAATAAAATGAAAAAGCCCAATAAAATAGATGAACTTGAAAAAAATGAATAAAATAAGAAATAAATGAAATATATAAAATAAATAAAATAAATAACACGGATAAAAGCGAAAAAATCAAGAAAATGAATAGAACGAATAAACAAAATGAATAGAATTGAAAAATTAACAAGAAAAAGAAAACAATAAACAGAATAAGATGAATTAAATTAGTAAAATGAATAATTAAACTATATTAAAAATTTATAAATCGAATAAAATAAATTAAATTGTGACAAATTGATAAGTTTGATGAAATGAATGACTGAAATTTTATTATAAACCTTCCGGCAGTCGCGCTAGTGCACTGAGTGCACGCTGCTCTGAAAATCTAGCGAAATCGTCTTAGTGCACCAGCGGCTGCTCGTTCAGTGGGCCATAAGCGTGACTTCCGGAGGGTTAAGAGGCCCTTCTCCTGGATTTTGCGGAAAATATTTTGCAAAATTTAAGAATTTTTGTGGAAAAATGAAAATACGTACGAGCTTCTGCGTTTGATCTTTTATACGTTATTTATCGATAATTAGAAGCGAAACATCGTCCTACTTTGTCAAGTGCAGGACCTCTCGTAGTTAACTGAAATGGGAAATTCATTAAAATAGATAAAATTTTCAATGATTTATACCAAATTTCAATAAATTTTGATAAAAAAAATAAATTTTTGATCGTGAAAAAAGGGAAATTTGTCTTTTTTACTGTAATCTCGTTTAAAAATTATAAATAATTAATTTTTCATGCCAATATTAGGTATACGTCAGACAAAAAAGTATTTACTACCAAACATTTTTTGAATAAAAGAAATCAGATCAATGGTCATGGTCAAGACCTATTCTTGACGTTAGCAGAAAAAAACATGGTTTCGGGAAAAACGCCATTTTAAAGCCGCCTGTTTTAATTATCGAAAAAAATAAATCATTTTCTAATTATCGATAAATAACGAATGAAAGGTCAAAAGCAGAAGTTCGTATGTCTTTTCATTTTTCCACAAAAAATTCTCAAATATTGCTTTGATCTTTCGCCGAATCCAGAATAAGGTCCCCTTAAAATAAAAAAAATTAATGAAATGTAGAAACTGCAAAAAGAATAATATGTATAAAATGAAAACAGTGAATAAAATAAGTTAAATGAAAGATACGAATAAAATGCTTGATCGGAATGAATCCAAAGAATAAAACGAGCTAAATAGATAAAATGAACCCAAATGAAAACAATGAATAGAAAGAATACTGAATGAAATAAATGATTAAAATGAATTAATCAAATATTTAAAATTAATGAAGTATTAAAAATGAATAAAATAAATAAAGTAAACGAATAAAACGAATTGTATGAATTTGATAACTATTGTTTCAGAAAGTTCTGAAATGTTAATGAAAATCCCATAATTTGGAAAATGGCTAATTAATAGACAATACTTTTTCAAATATTTCCATTTTTTTGTTTTCACCTTTTCGTTTTTGTTGTTTCTTTCTTGACGGCATCGTTCATCATTATCTGGTATTTCTACTTTATTGATAAACCTTAATTAGTTTTCAGGAAACTGGAACGTTAAATTAGTTTTTGGATTCAAAGATGTTTTAGTCACATATTTCTGAAAAAAGATTTTTGGATAGAACAGAATTTTCGGATCCAGTATTTTAATGCGCCATTTAAAAATGGTAACCTGAGATAAGGTCATATATGCTTCCAGGGTCCTTAAACATAGAGCGACGGAGAGAGAATGCGTTTCGTGAATGAGACAGGTAGATATTTCAAAATATTTATTTGCATAGAAATAAATAGAAGGGAGTGTGAAGTGTCTGTGATATGTTAGCGATTATATTATTTTAATAGCACAAAAGCCGTGCATTCAGTCGATTACAATGCAGTCTCTTGTGAATCATCCTTATAGCTTTCGAACTGTTTCGTTCGGAATTCTCGTCTCGGTGAAAACGATTACTGAGTTCTATGCAAATCAATACCATGGAAAAGAAATTGTTCAAACGACCAGAACTGGTCCTGAACATATATACTATTTTTGAGAGATAATCATTCTTGGAATTACAAATCATTATTTTTGAAAATAAATATGTTTGTAGTTTCATTAATCATGAAAAATTTACCTTGGGGATTTCTGTACAACTCAGTGTCATGTGTTGATGCAGAGTAATGTGTAACGGTAAAAATGTAATCAGATCTGACTATTGCATAAACTCTGTTTGTAATCTTCACTAATTTGCTTGTAGAATACGGAATACTCAAATGAAACATGCACTGGATTATCCACCGCCTCTATATTAATTGTGGCTGCCATTGAAACTTCAATTGAAGCGTTCTCAGCAAAGAGCAAATATGGAGAACTGAAATCTTCGCTATAAGTTAAATGAAACATTATGCTTGCTTCCCCCATCGAGAATTCAGGGGATATTTGGGCGACCATTTTGTGGCTAGTTTTGGAATTCGTTCCGTTATTTTTCATAAAAAGTTCATACCAATACAATAAGTATGCATTTTCAATAATATCACCAGAAAATAGATGTTCTTAGTTTCAAAATTCAAAAGATATACGTAGAGTTCAAAAAACGTACGTGGAATGTCTTCTTTCAATTTTTTTCCAGCATCCATATTACTAAGTTACATTAAACATTTTACTGAGATACCCACATATACAAATACAAATATTTTGCAAATTTTCTCAGGACTACAGAACTACTTTTCCAAGTAGGCTGTAGTAATAGATTTGTTACAAGTGACTCCACTCTACCTTAAAATACAAAAACTATTTATAGGGAAACAACAGAAAAAATTGTTTTGTCTTCTCAAACCTTGGATGACAAATATTTCAGGGACAATTAACTTCAGTATAATTAACCAAGTCGACTTACCTTACATCGCAACGCACCGTCTACCCAACCTATAATTTGTAAACAATGGTATATTCAGTTGACTAATGATAGCAGAACCGAAACCTTTCTTGTTTTTCAGCAAGGATAACCCTTAGTCACGAACCCCGGAAATAAAAACTGTAACTTCTAAACGAACACTTCATTTGAAAAAAAACTTCCAATCTACAGAGAGACCGCACATGTAAAGCAGGTCAAGCACTCCACCAGCCGTAGGTATAAATGATAAGTGAACCTGCCAGATAAAAAAAATGGTATAACATTTACCAACCTGTTCGGTGTTCACCGGAGAAGCCATTTGCGCAGAACGTCACCGACCAGGCTCTGTGCCACTTTGTCGTACAAGTCGCAGCCTAATGTGATAAATGTCAACGCACATCGGCCCCCGCCCTGTCACCCCCTCTACTCTTCTTGCTGGGGACAACTTTTCATCCAACTGATTACAAGTAACCAACCATTCGGGGAGCCCAGAACGGAAGTCAAATCAAGAGCTAATTAGCGAAAATGAAAACAGAAAAAAGTGGCTTCGACTGTAGCTCTGTAGCGTCGCCGTCGTTGTTGTTGTTGTTGTTGTTGTGTCGTCGCTGGTGTCGTAAGGGCCCTCGCTCAATCTATCACTGTAACCTGCTTCCTTTTCAGAACTCTCTACACGGCTAGCAGTCATTATCGCTTCAATAAAATTTATTGAAAAATTGTTACGCGTCGCTCCGGTACGGAGAAAACGAGGATATACTGACCAGTCATGTTTTTCCCGCCGCCCGTCTGCGCCATACACCCATCGTTTTATTCGCTGATTGGACTTGATGTTCGCGAGCGAGAAAGGAGAAAAAACTTTTGATATGAATTTTTATGCAATTTAATCCAGCTCAAAAGTGCGCGATAACGGCTCGTAACAGTCTGGTCTGGACGTATCGACACAAATGGATAACGTTTGACGTGGTGCGACGCGAAAGGATGAAAACAAGCAAAGATGATAAACCGATCAAAATGAATAATTAATAAATAAATAGCTCAATTAAACGATATTTCGCGATTGGCTGAGTGGAAAAGGGTTTTACTAGTAATAATTAAAACTAATAAATATTGCAACTCGGATGTGTTGTGCTGAAGGTAGGGGACTTAACACTCGCGCTTGAAATCGGAGAGTGACGCGACAGGCAGACGCTAAACGGCTATTGTAAAACTGAAAACAGTGGAAAAATATCAAAGTCATTTTGCATAAAAATTCATCATTAATTTATGCAAATCATTTTGAGCGTCACCGATCGCGGATTCGCACGAGTGTGTCGCCACCGCGGTGGTAGCACGAACGCCGCGACTAGGATAGGCGCAGTAGGCCAGTTTGTATTCCCCTGACTGTCAGTAGCGGTCGTATCGTGTGACGTTCAATAGCTGCTAGTTACATCAATTACCTAGTGGCGTTATGGTAGAGCGTGCTTTAATAATTGACATTTGCACTACTCCTGTCATGTCAGAGGGCGTTCGCGTCACGAGTTGGTCAACACAATAAGGGGCAAAGGGGGGCCAATTTGGTTGAGGTAACGTTTTCGCAGCTGGTAAATCTTTATGCTTTTCTCACGAAACCCCTTCGAAACAGTCCAATCTTGTAGATTCTGTGGGCAGAATCATAAATGGAGGTCGTACGGATTGCACCTCCCGGAGAACAAAGGAAAGCGAATTCAACTCGAAAGCTATACAGTCAGCCGGGGCCAAAGTGCACAGGATCTGGGCATCACCCGGTGTGCTGTGGCAGAAGCTGCAGCATGAATTGGATGTGCCATTATCTGGCCCAGGAAGCACAGCGAAAAAGGGAAGATGATTATGATGAATGTAAGACAACATAATTCTCATGTTTGCCAATAATTGCGTGCATGCATATGTATGCATGTTACATGTCTCGCATTAAGCGAAAATATGTACGCCAAAGGAACATGAAAGCGCGCATGCAGCATGCGCAAAAACAAAGAGGGCTCTTAATGTTTATGGCCCCGGTTTTTGCTTGGGAGATCTGACCAGGGATTCGGTACCCTGGCAGAAAATGTACCGTAAATGTTTATTAAAATCCCATTATTCATGTAACGAAGCGGGAAGGAAATTGGCTGCAGCTTTTAGACTCCGGACATGCGCACGGGACGAGGTTTGGAAGCTCGCTTCAGACCACAGCACGCCGAAACCTACAAAAAGGCTGCCAAACAAAATTGATTGCAATTCTACGCTCAACTTATCCATAATCAACGAGATTAAAAAGATGCATTGTTTCGTTTAACTCGCGTTCGAGCGGGCTCAGTTTCGACACGTTGTCAAAACCATCAGCTGTCAAACAATCCTTGAGAGACTTGCAGTAGCAACGTAGCACGACACCGTGCGCTCAAACTGCCAATGCGACACTGACTGTCAGTAGTCACGATCATTTGGCTCGGTATCAAACAAGCTCAAGGAGGAGATATAAATATTCATATGATTAATGCGCTTGTGTGTATTTGAGGTCTATCGGTGACTCGTTTTAGATAATGAGCCACTGATAACCTGAACCATTTCGAAACGTTAAACTACACCATCAATACGGGACCATAAATCGAACAATCAGAGCCCGGGCACATTATATAAACATAAAAAAGTTGCTCGTCATGGTGCGCCGACAACCGCGGGGCGGGACGCACTCCGAAAACAGGTGGAATAACATTCGCTGCCTCAGGGTCCGTGTTGGCCATGGAAATATGGGGTGTAAAATTAAGTCCGTCAACTAACCTTGCTCATGCGAGAAATGCGACCAAATATCTAATTATTCAAAATTTTAAAGATCCTAGTGATAACCGGCAAACACCCATGAGCAATGTGGAAGAGAAAGAAGATGAAGAAGGTGAAATCAGTGTCCGCGTGCACAGCTTTACGACGTCTTTAACGGGAATTTTATCTGCGTGTTTATCAAGTGTCGCGCTCACCTCTCCTGGATACC